>NC_058404.1:80427256-80495557 GCF_002201575.2 Neomonachus schauinslandi
AGATTTTTTTTTTTTATTTATTTGAGAGAGAGAATGAGACAGAGAGAGAGAGCATGAGATGGGGGAGGATGAGCGAGAAGCAGACTCCCCGCTGAGCAGGGAGCCCGATGCGGGACTCGATCCCGGGACTCCAGGATCATGACCTGAGCCGAAGGCAGTCGCTTAACCAACTGAGCCACCCAGGCGCCCTCGCCTCTTTACATTCTTAAAATCTGAACTATCATATTTGAAATTAAGGCTAGGAAATTATTCATTCATTTGAAAACAACAAACCTGATACAACATGATATGTAAAACATATATTTTTATGAAAACAAAACCCCTATATTTTCCAAAACAAAAAGAAAAACTAGTGAGTAGAGTATCATTGTGTCCCATCTTGCAAATCTCTTTAATGTCTGGCTTGATATAAGACAACTGGAGTCTCCTGTTTCTGTACCAAATCTTTCAATATAACATGTAGCCTCTGGAAAACTACTCTGTACAATTGTGAGAGAATGAGGATGAAAAAGGCAAATAATGACTTAGTATTATCACAAAAGTGGTTTTTTTTTTATCTCACCAACCTCCCCCACCTGTCTTAGGGACCCCTGGGTCCCTGGACCACACTGGAGGACTGCTGCCTTAGAAGAAGGCCGTCAGTGGGAAAAACAAGATGCTTCTTAGGTCAAAAGACTATCTTCTGAGACAGCCTCTCAGGGAGTCTAAAAAGTGAGCTGAAAGAATTCAGGCAGTGTGGCTCCAATCTGTTTCTACTTTTCAGCCACTTCCTCCATGTATCTGTTTGAACCCATTACATTCTTTAAAAATTCCAAATGATTTTTAGTGTTTAGTGGAGACTCTTGTGGGTGTTTAGATGATATTTGAAATTCCTTAAACGTGATATTTTTGCCTCGGTTACTGGCGAAAGGTTTATTCCCTATTCCAAGTAAATTGTGGTCCCCTCATGGCTTCCTGGAAGCATCAGGTCACTCACTTAGCTTTCTGTGACATAGCCTCGCCTAGAGACTGCCGCTTCACTGTGTTTATCTTTCAAGAAGAAGTGATTTGTGAGGTGTAGCTAGAGTAGCAAGAGGTTTGTTCATCTCTGTGGTCCCTTCCAGTTCAGAAATGACATGATTTTATATTATTTTCTTATGTGGCCCATGAGCTCTTTTCTGAAGACAGCTAGAATGTTTGCAATGATGCATCATTTAAAAATGAGTTTGGCTTCTCTCAGTGACAAACTTGAAGAATAACATTCCTTTAGATGAGTTTTGTTGTATTTGTCAAAAATTCATTTTCATTCCGTTTAATCACATCTTGTACCTACAATGTAAGCTCCACCATCACTATTAGTGAAAATAATTCTGCCCTTTTTTAGTTTAAGCTAATCATGTATTTCTGTCCATGCAATATTAAATACTTCATTTTTGTCCCCCCACGATCATAAAAGTAGGGAGAGGAAAAGCCATGCTGATTGGAAAAGGCTGCTAATAAATCTATGCTTTTCTTTGAATCAGTAGCTCAACAAGGAGAATTGATGCTCTTGATGACTATAGTTTATCTCCTGAATCATTAGGAATTTCTTTCTTTAAGGACATACATATGTGATTAAGAAAGCATTCCAGAAGAACTAAAACATCATTTTCACTCCTTCGTTTGAACTGAAATTCTCGAGTTTTCTTTTAAGATGTGTCACTCATAGATAAGTGGTTGGGGACAGCTTGGGGCTTGGTCAGAGGTCACAGATGAGTGGCCCATGTGGGGTCCAAGATGTGCTTTCTTTGACCTGTCTAGTGGTGTGTGTGTGTGTGCGCGCGCACGCGTGCACGCATTTTGGTTTTTTCATCTGAATTTGAATGCATACACTCTTTGTTTTTTCTAGGTTGTCCCCACTCCTTATTATTTTACATATGGCCTGATTCATACATTTCCCTTGTCTGTCTGGCCGCTTTCAGCATTTGAATTAACATCACTACAACAAGTAGCCACATCTAGGGAGAATTGAAAAATAGAGCCCAAGAAGATTACTCTTCTGTGACATAAGAAATTGCCTAATAGAAAATTATTTGACAAGAAAAAATAATTGTTGGGTTTTTTATTCTTGGACTTATGAAAAAATAACTTTAAAGACAGGTGAAAATAACAATTGAGAAGCATGCCTCAAAAATGACATTTATTATATAAGGATGTTTTTAATAGTTTAACATAGGAGTTAAGGTATGTAATTATGAAAAGGGTCATGTCTTCCTGAGGTCATCTATCAAAACTTGGTTTTGGCATTATGTTAACATTTATTACTTACATGGTATTGGTTTATCTAGAAACAATATTTAATGTACATTTAAATATATAGAATCAGCCACACAACTAATTTATCTAGAGCAGAACTTTGTGGCATTGGTTTATCTGGAAGGTCCCACAGCACCACCTAGTGCTTTGTATTTTATTTTGCATAATATTTTTGTAAACTTAAAAATTCTGATCACATTTTAATATCAAATATGGTGCTGAAATAAATATAGGGGTTAAGCAGTATTATAAATAGAATAAGATAAGGTAATTCTTAGATGTTTAATTAAAAATTTTAAGTGGAAATAAAAAATACTGATTTTTATAACAGAAGTATTATGAAAATTTACTAGTAAAAAAATTTGCTAATATTGCTAGTTCACAACCAGAGATTGTCTTTAAAAGATTATTACATTGCATGTGCCCTAATGGAGTTATTGGTATGTTTTTTTTATCCAGAACAGTTGCTGATTCCTTTTTTTTTTTTTTTTTAATTTGCTACTCTATAATAAATTAAAGGTCATTTTTCCAGGCTTCTTTTTGAAGTCCATGAATTCCAGTCTTCATAGATGAAACTACAGTAATTAACACTACATACCACAGCTCTTATCAATTTCAGACAAAATTGTATAATCTCCTTTAAAATTAGAATTTTGAGGTATTTAGAGATGGAATGTTATAAAATACTTATACATTAAAAAATGAGTCACATAAAAGAATGAGGTACAGTTATATTTTCATGTATGAAAAGCATTCCTAGAAGGACAATGAAGTGAGAAAAATAGAGCTGTGTGCAAAATACTGTGTATAGTACGATTTTCTTAAGAAAATGCATACATTTGAAGAATTTAGGATGGTTTAGATGGATGAATGAGTGGGTAGAGGGATGGATGGGTGGATGGATGGATACTGGTATATTATTTTCTTTTCTGGAGGGAGTCACAAGAAACTTAACATTTCTGGGGCAGAGTGAGGTACTAGAATATTTCACTTTTCATTATTTTTCTATACAAATAAGATTTTCCAATCAAATTCATGTATTACATTAGCTAAGGTCAACAAGAGTTCTCTGAGTATTAAGATTATGAACCATTTCATTTTTCCATGTAATATTTATCTGTAATAAAAACAAAGCCTTTTTTAATTTTAATTTTTTTTTTAAAGATTTTATTTATTTCTTTGACAGAGAGAGAAAGTAGGAACACAAGCAGGGGGAGTGGGAGAGGGAGAAGCAGGCTTCCCGCCAAGCAGGGAGCCCGATGCGGGGCTCGATCCCAGGACCCCTGGGACCATGACCTGAGCCGGAGGCAGACACTTAAAGACTGAGCCATCCAGGCACCCCATAACAAAACCTTTTTTTAGAAAAAAAAAAAAAAGAAACTAGCATTATGAGACACAGCATCTAACTTTTAGATCTATCTTTTCAGAAGGCCTTATGACACATTACTTTTTATTATGGGAAGTATAAGCGTCATGAAGGCAGAGAATTTTGTCAGGTTTGTCACACTGTATCCTTGACCTCTAGAATAGTATCTGGCACATAATAAATGCTCAGTAAGTAAGTGTTGAATGAGTGAATGAATAAGAATGTATCACATTATGTCCAAATCTACATAGTAATGAGATGTTTTATATCTATTTACATATATTTAAGTATATATGTGCAGTTACATTCTTATATCTGATGTCATTTAAAACATGAACACTGATAAGTATTATTTCAAAGTCTGTAATAATGTTGACATTCAGTTGTACCCTGAGATGTTTGTGTTATGGCCTTTTTTTGTGTATTTGTCTTATTAAAGATTTCATGCATTCACATTAGCTGTATTTGGAACTTGGTCATAATGAAATTTAATCAAAGTGTTTACTAAAGAACACTACTCTCATCATCTGCCTTGTATATTTCAGATACTGATAGTTCTATCATAGTGACTGACTTAAATGGTTGCTACTTCTAAGTTTCTGCAATAACACATTAATCATAAAATGCTAATTACTCATTAAATGTACTCAATTCCTAATTACATATTTAAAATTTCATGACATTTTATAGCTACCTGTTAGTGAAAATCCATTCATGGACATAACTGTATTGTTTTATTTTAAACATAACAGTGGTTCTTACTGATGTGGTATGCATAGATTTTTTTTTTTTTTTTTAACTGTAAAAGTGTGTAGAAGTTGCCCTCTACTGGGGAACTAGAAAAATTATGTTGACATAGATTCTCAATTTTCTTAAAGACTCTTAAATTCCTTGGTGTAATTTACCAGATGATCACTTCTTGCCAAAGATATAGAAGTGGTTGGCAGAAGTCATTTAAAAATAAATATCTGATATGAATATCCATCCTTACAGTCATTTCTGAGTGGAAACATTGGCTATCCTTCTTAAAAAACTTTTTTTTAAGATTTTATTTTTTTAAGTAATCTCTACAAATGTGGGGCTTGAACTTACAATCTCAAGATCGAGCTGCATGCTCTACTGACTGAGCCAGCCAGGTGCCCCTCCTTCTTAATAACTCTTTAGTGGCAACACCCAATAGTGCTGACCCAGAAGTAATTGTGTAGGAATGAGTCTTTGCTGAAACATTAAGATGAATTAGCTATATATAATTATATAACCAAAAATGAGGACACTTTTTAGCAATTTACCCTAGGAATTTGGGGGATAAAAGTCTAAGCACTAAAAAAAAATTTTAAGCTAGCTCCTTTGCATTTTCCTGGGTCATGAGGTGAAATTTGATTATGCAGAAGTGATTTGCTTTTATTGATTATTAAACTTTTTATACCAGAAAAAGCACATGATCATAAAATGACAAAGTCTGTTTACCAGTTGTAATAAGCTAATCACCGCATCACTGTTTTTCCTTCTGCCTCTAGGAATTCTGCCAGGTTTTGGGTAGCACTGGCCTAGAGAGGTTCAGGGTCTAGGATCCATCTTATTCAGACCCCAATATCACATTTTATGTTTTTCCTTTCCTGCCTACTGATATTTAATAAAAATAAACATGTTATTGAGGAGAAACCTGTTTAAAATACATGTTGATGGTGATGGGGTGAGTCGGGGAAGGTGACTCCTAAAGTCAGCCTGAACATCAGAATCCTGCTGCCTCTGCCTTGGAAAGGTTGAGAGGGCTTGTGGACCAAGGATGTTCACGTGAGGACCATTGGTCAGTTCCCCCCTTCTCCCAAATGAAGCCTCTCTGAATCACAAAGCTCAGGGCCAGTTTTCTAAGCTGTAGGAATGGCTTTAGCTAAGGAATATGATAAAAACCAGAGTAAATCAGACCATTGATATATGAGACAAGGCAAGTGGAGTGCAGCTGTCTCCATTCATTGTGTCCATCTTTGCACTCAGTATTGATCGTCACAGCTAGATCTAACAGCAGTGTGTGCTGTCACTTAGATGCATCCAAAAGGAATGGATGGGCTCTGCCAAACCCATTCATTTCACATGTGTAGACATAGTCTGGTTTTTTGTTTGTTTGTTGTTTGTTTACGGTCAAGGTCTGTCATAACTCTGAACTCTAGTTTTGATTGCACTGTTCTTTTGAATGTCTTATTTAAAAGAAAATCAATTTATAATTATTCCATATGTTTGCTTTAATATCCAGGCCTTCATTAAAAGTCCCTTCCCCAGATCTCCACAGATCACTTCTCATTGCCTCCCTTCTCTGTCCTCATTGACCCTCATACCATCCCCTCTCCTTTATCCTCCACATCGCTACCTTGCTTTCACAAAATTTTGCACAAATGTTCTCCCATAACCTTGCTGGAAATTCATGAGCCTTTTTGGGAGGAAGGGAGCACCTGGTCTAACTTTATTCTCTATGTCCTTTTTGCTTCAGACATATAGTAAATATAATAGTGCTGAGGAATAGTTTTCAGGTCTTCTATATGTAAGTTTTTCTCTACTCCTCTGGCTTATAGGAGGCAGTATGGTATCAGAAATAAAAAAGTGGGCAGGGAATTTGAGGCACTTACCGTCCTCTTCCAAGTGTTTCCACTAACTCTGAGGCTGTGGGTGAGAGACACAACCTTCTTGGGCCTCAACTTTGCAATCTGTAAAGTGAGACAGCAAACTCGAGATTCCTTTGAGATAGAATTCTCGGATATCTCTAACTTCTCCAAGAACTCCTAACCACTATATAAACACATGATGGTAGAGACCATGGGTTCTGGAGCCAGGTACATTGCTTGCCTCCCACTCTGGCACTTCTTGCTTGGGAATTTTGTATAATTCTTCTGTCTGTATATCTCCATTTTCTCCTTCATACAGTGGGAATCATAGTGGTACGTTTCTCAGAGGGTTGTGGTGAGGATTGAATGAGTTAGTACATATGAAGAGTATAGAACAGTTCCTGACACATACAGAGTAGGCAGGCATTCAATAAATGTCAGCTAGTCTCATTATGATGACATAGGGTTTTGAAGCATTTCAGAAAGTGTGTGTTTCTTATCAAATGGATATGCTGTTCCCTGAAAGAAGCATTTGTGGATACACACTCATTCATTTATTCAGCAGAAAATGTATTAAGTACCTAGTATGTGCCAAGTGTCCTGTTCTGTTAAAGACATCAATGAGCAAAAATGGCAGGTACACATTAAATCTTTTAAGCCAATGGGTAGTAAATATTCAGTGTTATTCTCATGGCCTGGAGAGAATCCCTTAGTGCATTCTTTTCATATATTCCTACACCACTGGCAGATTGTATTTGTAACCTTTGATCCTATTTTTAATTTATATTACATATTTTATGTTGGTTTCCTACAATCCATTTTCTGAATATCTTTTTAAGTTTCCTACTTCTTTCTTTGCTCGATTTTTTTTTTTCCTTTCTAACAACTTCTCCTCCCTTTGGACCATCTCTTGACCTCTCAACCTTTATTTTTATTTCTTTGGCTGGGGTTCTGCCTCCTGGTACTTCCTACAGCCTAGCCATAATCTCTATAAGCTTCACTTTTCTCACCTATAAAATTGGGATAATCAATTTATTATTGGAATTTAAAATTAGATAATGTTTGTGAAGCACAGTTCCTAGTGCATTATGTCCATTTACAAATGTTGACTATCGTTATGAGGCCAGTTAGTATCACTGAAACTACCAGCTCCTATGTATAATATAAGATTCAGACACTTGGCCGACCATTGCGTAACGTGGGGCCATCCTCTTGACATTTTAGGAGAGTTGTGCTTCTTGTATATAATATTTGTTGTGCTGCTAATGATCCTTCATGGACTGCTACATGTATTCCCAGGGAAGAGAAAGCCACCACGACACACCAGATTGCAGCCATGTGACCACAGAGGAGGTCTGCAGGCCAAATTGAACCTTGACAAATCATTGCTCAGCTATGAAAGCTCATGTCATCAAAAAAGCAATTTTGGCTTAGTTTCCTTTTGCTGCCTCTTTGGTCCAATATATACTCTACAGATAAGCATTTTTAAGAGGCTCCTTTGGAAAATCATTGCATGTTAAATCTGTAAACTTAGAAGACATTTACATGAAAGATTCTTGAAAAATACAGAAAATTCCCACATCCGTCTCGCTTTAGGCTTTAATTGAACTTCAGCTTGTCCTTATACTCTTAATCTAGATAGGAAAAGCCAAGTTAATAGTTTTAATACAGGTCTATGAGTTTACATAGAAAAGAAGATTTACTCTTTCAGTTAAAGAATAAAAAGAAAAATCGTGAGTTTGAACACTGTTTTTTCAGCCTTAACATATATCACCATATTCTAATTAGCAGTGTATGTATTATTTCCCTTTTGTGGTCTTGTGTTTATCCTCTTTCTCATACAGCTCTGGATATTAGAACCCTAAACTCCATACATTCTGCCCACTATCCAGCATCCTGCTATTCATTCGTCCCCCTTCCCTCCCCCACCCCCGGTCCTTCCCTTTGTTTCCATCATCTTTGGCAAAGAGAATCATCTTCAGATTAGAAATGGTAAAGTAAATATTGGCAAAAGGAAAGTAGGCCCAAGATAAGCAGACTCTATCTTCTGACCCAGACAAATTACTTCATAGGGTCCTGAGAAAACTAACATTTGAGATTGCTGAATTGCTATCTTTGACAAATCATAAAGAAAAGGAGTAGAATCAGCAGCTGGGCATGTGCAAATGTCACTGCAAATATCAAAAAGAGGAAGAAAGTAGATTTTACACACTATTAACTGGTAATTTTGTTTTCAGTCTAGAGAAAAATTAAAGAATGGGTAATTAAGTAGTGTGGTATAAGCAGTTACAAAGGAACAGGCTGTGATGTTTGGAAGGCAGTGTGGGTTCACCAAAAACCCAAGTTATTAAAAGTAAAAGTTTGTTACACTTACGCAATTCTTTTTAAAATATAGCTGCTAATCCAAAACAACGCTTCAGAGCAGGGGTCCAAACTACAGCCCTTGGGCCAAATTTGACCACGCCCATTTGTTTACATACTGACTTTGGTTGCTTTTCAGCTACAGTAGCA
This sequence comes from Neomonachus schauinslandi, assembly GCF_002201575.2. Taxonomy (NCBI): domain Eukaryota; kingdom Metazoa; phylum Chordata; class Mammalia; order Carnivora; family Phocidae; genus Neomonachus; species Neomonachus schauinslandi. The sequence goes on from NC_058404.1 coordinate 80,436,005, forward strand.
CAGTTGAGTAATTGTAAGAGCCTGTATGGGCCAGCAAACCCTGAAATAATTGTTATCTGGCCCTATACAGAAAAAGTTTGCCTACCCCTGCTCTAGAACTAAATCAGTTCTTTTTGAATTACAATGTGTTTACAAGTATTCTGAAGATCTTGTTAAAAATGCAGATGATGAAACAGTAGGCCTGGGATTGGGTCTGAGATTCAACAATTCCTGATAAGCTTCCCCGCGAGGCCAGTGCTGACGGCCCAGAGACCACAGTTCAATCTAGCAAGGATCTAGATTTCAAACATACATTTAGCAAATTCCCCAATTTAAAAAAAAGAGAGAGAGTGAATTATGAGTTGGAAAGCAGTTCAGTTGGTTAGACTCATACTTATTTTAATCATAATGTCCAAGGAATGTTAGGGGACCAGTGTCATGTTGGAGAGGTTTTTCTGGTCATTTAAAAATGACTATCTAATTATCATTCTCCTGTACAAGTGGGTATATTTGAAGGGAGCAATAATGAGCTTGATAGCTCAAATGTTGAGATAACCAGTATCAGCTGGGTTGGCCTGCTGGACATGTCCTCTGTTGGAAGATAATTCTGCATGTGTCTCTCACATCTCTGTACACGTCGGAGGCACTGATGGCCCTTTGTTCTCAACTGTCTTCTCAGGGATGTTTCTATAGTGAATGGCCTTGAAAGATAGAAATAGTATCTCCCTCCAGAGCAAATGGCAAGTTTGCTTACTGCCTTAGAAATATAAAGATAGTATTTCCCTCTAGAGCAAATGATAGGCATGCTTTCTGTCCATTACAAAAGATTTGGATACCCTAAACTCAGTGTTCCTTTTCTGTAATGCAACCCACCGTAGTTGCAGGCATCCATCTGAGCCCATTTACCCCACCTTGCTTGACTTGGGGGTGAGGGGAACTGATGCTTAGGTTGCTTGCTATCCTGTGAGTGATACAGTCCTGTGGCTATGACCCAGGAGTCTTGTGTTTTCTTCCAGCATCCATGAAGCCATGGCCGTCTAACTTGTTAGCTTCACAAGATGGTAAAATCCCAGCCCCTTCACTGTCTTAGACACCTGCTCCCATTAGTTACAGCACGGTTTCCAATCACCAACTTGCCCCTGCCTGAACCTGTCTCCCTTGGCTTAGTAAAACACTTCACCTTCTACTTAATATAGAAAATAAAAACTCTTAAATGAAAGTCCCTTCAACTTTCTAACATCAGACACGTACAAGTTTGTCTTCATTTGTACCTAATCTATCCTTTTCTCCCCTTTTTACAATGAAGAGCTGTCAGCCTACCTCCTTCCTGAAGTTAAACCCAGCAGCTGTGCACTGGGACTCCTTCCCTGCTGCCTCCTTAAGGTAGTAAGGATAATCCCTTCTCTTTTCTAAACCTCCACCCCCCTGCCCCCATTGGCTTTTTTTTTTTTTATTAATGAATTTTGGAAATCCTCAAGCTTCTCCTTTCTAAAGCAAAGCAAACAAACAAGAAAACAAAAGCCAGCAAACTTCCTTTCCCTCCAGTTATGGCTCTATCTCTCCTCCTCTTGATGGCCAGATTTCTTTTCTTTTCTTTTTTTTTTTAAAGATTTTATTTATTTATTTGACAGAGAGAGATAGCGAGAGCAGGAACACAAGCAGGGCCGAGTGGGAGAGGGAGAAGCAGGCTTCCCGCCGAGCAGGGAGCCCGATGTGGGACTCGATCCCAGGACCCTGGGATCATGATCTGAGCCGAAGGCAGACGCTTAACGACTGAGCCACCCAGGCGCCCCTGTAGATGACTTTTAATAAAAGAATTAAAGACAACATCAAAATACTCACAAAAAGCAGCAGTAGCATGGGTGTTATAACGATGCCCTGAAAGAAATAAAAGAGATGATGATCATTTATCAGCCTGGAAAGCTCCCTGTGTTCTCTCCCCACCCGCCTTCTCCGGGGCTGTCCCTTCTTTACGTGGTCTGCTCCCACTCTGCTTTCAGTTCTCATCTGAACTGTTCTCACCTCCCTGTTAAGCACTCTCATAGCATGCTGAGATTGTAATTTTAAACACTCACCATTTTATTGTGGTTGCTTTTCTGTCTTCTGTAAAGCACCAGGGGCATCGGTTGTGCATGTTTCATTCACCACAAGCCCTCATCTAATGGGGCCCGACGCAGTAGTCACCAAGTAGGTATTTGCTGAATTTATCAGTGACAGACCAAAATCTCAGAAGATACTAGGCCAAATCTAAAAAGATAACACTTTATATATATATATATATATATATATAATATATATATGACCCTTAATTTCATATATATATAATATTATATATATTATTATATTATATATATATAATATTATATACATATAATATTATATATATATAATATTATATATATTATTATATTATATATATATATATATATATATATAAGACCCTTAATTTTGGTCTGAAGAAACGTCACAGTCTTTTGGGAATAAGACAGTAGAGGTATTTCTTAACAGACATGTTGAAGTTACAGAAGAATGGGTAGAACTGCTTTCTGTAATGGGAACTCCTCATGGGCAAGGACCGTAGTGTAAATTAAAGATCAAGTATGGACATATCATATCAGAGACGTAGCTGGAAAAACCAAAAATTATTCTAAGTGCATTAGTGAGGTAAACAATGCTCACTAGTGGTTGTAAGACAAGAAAAATAGGAAAGAAAGAACAAAGGTCTTCCAAGATAGTCTTCAAAGACAAGCCAGGGACTTCACAGAAACTATTTTCTGGAGTTTTATGTAAAAGTCCACTTCAAAATGCCTGCAGTTTTATGTGCGTAGGAGACTTTGGAATCCTTTTCTCCTCAGCTCCCGTGATGTCTGATACATGGTTAGCACTCAGTAAATGTTTAATTAAATGTATGTCATTGAGACAAGCCAGCTGTCATTCCTGCAAGGCCTCACTGGGTAACGTTGCTCACATGGAGTCCCCACAATCCAGAAATAGATCCTTAGCTTTGCAGGTCCAGAAACTCACTGTGTTTAGCATACCTCAATATGGTTGTGTGTTAGGAGCCTGAGGCCAGCTAGTCAGCGTGCTCTCTTTCTATCAAAAACGCTACTTGGAAAACAAATTATTTTTCGACGTTTTCTTGGCAAACGTGGACTCAGACTAGAGAGAATTGACTGGATGTTTTTAGTGGCTGGTGTTATCTAGCTCCAATAGTCTCATGTCTTTACTGTAGTGCCCTGTGCCTGGCAGACACACCAGAATGCTCAAGCCAACTGCTAGGACACCTTCTTCCCCTGACAGAGCTATGAACATACTGAGAAATGCTTAATTTGGGGATGTTGAGCCATTTACTCTGTGAAGGTCCAGTTTTAAAGAGGAAAGTACAGGCAGGGGAGAGGAAACAGGCCCTTCCCCACCAATCAACCCACGACTTTCTTTCCAGCTAGGCTCCTAATGTCTTTTTCTTTACTTTATGAAGTTTACTGAGTTGTTTACTCTGAGATTCATGTTTATCAGGTCATATTCTCTGGAGACCACATATCCTGACCATACCGCCACTTTATAATTTATTGCTTAGGATGTATTGGCAAATCTCACTCATTACATATTGGTTCAACAAGAATAAGCTTCTCTTTAACTTTTTATGATATCACTGTATACTGACCATCGGACAACATGTGAAGACAAATTGGGAGTTTTAGTTGGCATTAATCCTTAAAAAAAAAAAAAAAGTGATCTTTGCATTAACATAAATGCAAAGTTCAGAGTAAAGGAGCTGTCAAAGTAGAATTTTCAAAGGCTCAAAACATGACTTTCTTACAAATATAGAATGAGCACGTATCAAACATTTATTTAACTGAATAATAGGGGAATCAGCAGGATGGTAAAGTTGATTTCTAAGAGATTATAGAAATAGGGATTATAGGGGCGCCTGGGTACTTCAGTCGGTTAAGCATCTGACTCTTGGTTTCAGCTCAGATCATTATCTCCGGGTTGTGGAATCGAGCCCTGTGGTGGGGGGGGGGGGGTTGGGGGGGGGGGGGCATGCTCAGCGGGGAGTCTGCTTGGGATTCTCTCTCTCCCTCTGCCCCCCCACCACCCCTCCCTCCCTCTCTCTCTCTCTCTCTCTCATAAATAAAATTTAAAAAAGTAAATAAATGGGGATTATATAGTCCACCAGAAAAGAATACCAAAATAAGTTCACTAGGTTAAGGACAAAACTGGCTAATACCTACATGGTCTTAAGACCATAACCTTTGTGGTGTTTTTTTCTACTAGACAGAAATTGTTTCTATATATACTGGACAATACTGTGTAAGTTAGTATGTAATTTCTGATCCCCAATTAATAATAAATAGAAGTCAAACAAAGGTATATCCTTCCAGGTAATTAAATAATCCTTGGATTGGCCTGTTAGACAATGCTCCAGGATGACAGCTCCAAGTTTTGGTCAGTTGTCATGAAGTGAGTGCTATGGACTCTTAGGTTCACCTGAATGAGATTATGTCTAACAGGAGCCTCAGAGCCCTACCCTAGGGGGATAGTGTTGGGGCGGTGGGGTGGGGGGGGACTGCCTAACGACCTTTAGCCTGGAGAAGACTTAGTGTGGGGACCCAGATGCTCACCTCGGCATTATTCTTAAGTTGTAGGTTTGAGGCAATAGTTGAAGAGTGCAGAGATTTTATTTATACCACTCAAAAGCAGCAGTTAAAGGCCATTACAAGGCAGGAGGGGTGAGACGTGCCCTAAGTTGCTCCAAGGGGAAGGCAGGGCGACAGTGGAGGTGGTTTGGGATCATTTATAAGAGAGCTTCCTTATTGTGAAAGAGCTTCATTGAGGCCAGTGTGTGCCTTCAGAACAAGAACATTGCCTCACTGTGAGTTCTCTGGCCAAAGCACAGCCCTCATAGCCTCACCTCACTGGTGAGCAAGTGAGGGATATAGAGGGGGTCACACTTCAGATGAGTTTCTGTCATTCTGTAAAAATTAAGTGATTGCCTTTTAATTAAAAAATAAAAAGCACCTTTTCCAAGACTTAACATTCAACATCCTGGAGACAGACGCCTAAGAACTCAGTTTTGGTTTCTGTGTGATCACAATAGTTGTTGCAGCAAAACCTTTTGACAACATTTTCTCTTTTAAAAAAATGATAATTCACTTAAGTTTTGCCTTTTTAACTAATATTTCTGCTGAGAGAGGTGTATTTACAGTTTCGTTGTTGTTTTTGTTGTTATTTAGGTGTGTGTTTGGTTTTTTTTTTTGGCTTGTATTGTGACTAAATCTCAGTGTCTGAGATTTGACACTTTTTTTTTTCCTTCCCACTAAAGCCATTGAAATATATTCACCCAGTAATTCACATCAGAGGTGTAAATGGATTTTCTGAGGGTTTTTTTAAGCGCCAATCAAAGCCAGTCACTTTGTGACTTGACTTCTTCAGGTGTTGGAATCAGAAAGCTTAACACTCCATCCCAATTGCAAGGATGCTAAAACTATGTCTTGACCTTGAATCTGCAAGCAGAGGGGTAACGTCTTTTGCTAGAAGTGCTCATCCACCACCTCTTTGGTTTTATCCAGTTGCATAGGACTTACCGGGGGAAGAGAAAAGAGACGATCAAATTGAGCCTACTATATACCCTAGAGAAAAGAACATGTTTATTTGACTTCCCAGCTCCCAGTGATTGTTGCTGTTACAGTTTACATTTTCAGCTCACCCTTTTTACCATTGATATTTGTAAAAACCTGACTTTAAAAAATGTATCAACCGTGTCAGACAAAGGCTGATTTCTCAATTTGTTTCATGTCATCAAAAAGACATACTGAGTTTGAAGCTCCTCTCAGGTTTACTCTTAAAATATAACCCTGAGGAAATAGGGTAAGACTGCCAAGATTTTATTTACACCATTCAGGCTCATAGGCTGTGGAGTCAGGGAGATAGAGCTTGAATTCCTGGCATTGCCTCTTCCTACTTCACTCGATATCTCTGAGACTCAGTTTCCTTCGATAGGAGATTGGGATAATAATAGTACCTACCCCATAGGGTTGTTGTGAGAGTTCCATAAGGTAACATTCATGAAGTCCTTAGTACATCATTGATGTGAAATAAGCGCCCCATAAATGTTGGCTATTAGTATTTTGATAATTATTATAATGACTCCACTAAAACTTACGGTGTTCTTGTCACGATTAACGGCATTGTGACTGACTCACTTCCTAATAAAATTGAAAAACAGATTTCAGCACTGTATAACAATTCATTCTTTTTTTTTTTTTTTTTTTTTTTTTTTAAAGATTTTATTTATTTATTTGAGAGAGAGAATGAGAGAGAGCGAGTACATGAGAGGGGGGAGGGTCAGAGGGAGAAGCAGACTCCCTGCCGAGCAGGGAGCCCGATGTGGGACTCGATCCAGGGACTCCAGGATCATGACCTGAGCCGAAGGCAGTCGCTTAACCAACTGAGCCACCCAGGTGCCCCTAACAATTCATTCTTAATTAATGAAATTGAATCAGCATTTTTGAGACAATAATGAGGAATCTTAAATCCAGAATTAGAAAACACATCCTATATGCCAGGAAATTTTTAATATTTTAGGAACAAATACCCTAAGTCTTTGGCAGAACTACAAAGAAGCTATTGTGTGTTGGGAACTATACACCTGAAATATTCAGGCAGGAAAACCTGCAGATAATAGTGCTCTGCCTTCCAAAGTAAAGTCATCTTTAAGAATTGGTTATCACCTTGAGAGCAAGACCATACAGCAACTAATCACTCAACATATGTCCTAAGCAGAACTCCGTAGAAAACTGTACTGGTTGCTGAAACCTGCCACCCAGGACCAGTGGTGCAGTGGAGTCAGTTCTGGATTTGGGGCTGAGCAAAAAAGCAGGCTCAAATCCGGGTTTTGCCTTTGCCGTTTATTCGCTGTATGACTTTGGGCTGTTTACTTGGCTTTTCTAAACCCTGGTTTCCTTGTTTATAAAATGGGCCTATGATGTAACCCACCTCCTTCAGTAGGGGAGGGCCAAATTTTAAAACGTGCTGTGTGAAAGTGCTGAAGCAAAATACCATTAATAGTCCTGGTATTATTACTAATACTTCTAGTATTCCTCTGTGGCAAAGGAAAATTAGTGGTCACCAGGAAGAATGTGGGTCCCCATGTACTTACAAGACACCAGTGTGGCTTTACCTCCTCTAGTATAAGACAAATGTCCTCTGGGTGTTGACAGTGCTCACCCTTTGTCCTAGTTGACAATTCTAATCCTATCACAGATACCATACCTTGTTTCTCATAAGTGTTATTAGTGCTGTTGGTGTTTCATAATTAACACTAACATAAGTTTCTATTTTCTTTTATCTGGATATGGGTGAATTGACAGATAACAAAGGTAAAACTGGTTAGCTTATAAGCTAAGTCCAATATTTTCTCCATATATGAAATTATTTACCACTTCACTGTACCTTTACTTGACGTTCTTCAGTAGTTTGCCATTGTTGATAGGATCAACTTCAGGATCCCTCTTCTGGCCACGAGGTCCTTGGTGACCTGGTCTCTGATGCCTCCATTTCATACCTTCTTCCCACCCTGCTCAACTTTGTATAGCTCTATGAATTCCCTTCCCTCTTCTTGGAATATCCTTGTTTTCCTTTCTGCCATATCAGTTTCCATTAATTCTTCTAATTAATGGAACAGTGCCTGGCATATAAGTGAACATTGAATAAATGTTTAAGCAAATTGACTTGAAATCAGAAGGCTCCCACACAGACTGAAACAACCAGATATTTTAATTTCCACATGGCCTTGGAAAGTTTGGAATTCCTCCTAAAGTCTGAATATATTCCATATCATTGAAGGACAGTAGCTCTTAAATATTACTTCGGCATTTTGCACATTTAGCTCTCCTAAATGTGCTGATGAGAACCTGTTTCATAGACACCAGTGGAGTTGATAAGCCACAATACATATTTTAATAAACAGATTAAAAATAAAGCACTTAAAGTGTTGTATTCATTATTACCAGCTGCAAAAGTTTGCACAATAAAGAAGCATTTATTCTATTATTTAACAATAAAACAAGCCAATGTGTGAATCTTCACTTGTGGTATATTGCCTCAGAAAGTCATAGTAGCAGTGTTCAGATAAGGTAGCCAGTCCCTCTTGGGCCATATCCAAAAGAATTTAGTTATTGTAATGATGAAAGGATTTCATATAAATACCAAAAGGACTTTTTTCCAAATGTAATGAAGTGGTCCCAGACCTTAGATCCTGTATAGTTTCTGTCTGTCTCTCTCACACACAATGCATGTGCATGTGTGTGTACACACACATACACACACACATACATATACACACACTCTTTGGAATTTTAAAGTTCCAAGTAGAATTCATTAGTAACAATATGAAATGCTTTTTCTTGTATAAATCATAATGAAGTGTTGAGCGATAAAGGAAGAACTAAGAGAAACGAATAATCATCTGCAGCTCTAAAACTGAAACCTGTCATGTTAACTCCCAACTCAAACACCTAGTTTTAAAGATTTACCTTCAAGAAACCTAAAAGCTTGTATCCTGCCTCATTGACAACAGCCTCAAACAGTTTCCTGTCATTGCAGAAAACAAATCTTTTGCTCCTTTCTGCCTAGGGGAGGCAGAGGGACTGAGGTGGTCCTATGTGGCTGAATTAGATGAAAGACTTGCCTTCCACCATGGAGACATGGAGTCTAATCAAGTGAAATGAGTTTTGAGATCCCAGCTCATTTCCTAGGGGAGATCGGTTCACATTACAAAATCACGACATCTCATTCATCACAGCTGACGTGGTCTTTGCTCAGGAGAGGACTCCAACTGGGACTGAACCACCTGTCTTCTCTTGAAAGGGGGCACTTTATCCAAGTTAGAGTTGAAAGCCTTGGAGTGAGAAGGCTTGCCAGCTTCACCCGAGTGATACATATGCAACATGGAAGGCAACTTCCATTTTAAAAAGGGCAGACGAGTTTAAGGAAGGTTGGTGGTTGTACTTTTAATGGTACCAAATACAAATAATTGTAATAGAGATGCTAAGGCTTTATGGTAGGGAGAGCCAAGAGGGGGGCTCCCTCATCTTTATCACCTCGATTTTATTAAATGGAGGTGAGAAGGATCAACATTTCCATGCATCGGAGTTTAAAATGGCAAAGGAAGTATCCCGCTTTCCAGGCTGATAAATGATCATCATCTCTTTTATTTCTTTCAGGGCATCGTTATAACACCCATGCTACTGCTGCTTTTTGTGAGTATTTTGATGTTGTCTTTAATTCTTTTATTAAAAGTCATCTACAGGGGCGCCTGGGTGGCTCAGTCGTTAAGTGTCTGCCTTCGGCTCAGGTCATGATCCCAGGGTCCTGGGATCGAGTCCCACATCGGGCTCCCTGCTCGGCGGGAAGCCTGCTTCTCCCTCTCCCACTCCCGCTGCTTGTGTTCCTGCTCTCACTATCTCTGTCTCTGTCAAATAAATAAATAAAATCTTTAAAAAAAAAAAGTCATCTACAACCCTTTAAGAAAGGGCATTAGGATAAAATGGAAATTTGAATCCTTTTGCACCACTTTGCGTCATATTTTGAACTGTTCTTCCAGTTGAACTGTGACCGAATAATAACAAGTCGACACAAAGGATCTCTGTGGCCTCATGATCCAAGGACGGCATCAGAGCCCAGTTATTAGGCCTCTGACTCCAGGGCTAAATCATTAATTATTGTAAATTAATGACTTGTGGCATAGGTCACAGATATATGCTCTTTCTTTCCTCATTAGTAGAACCAAAGTGAATGCTAGTGACCCAGTGTTTGCTAGAAAGAGCCTTGGACCAGGGGACCAGAGAAAAGTTTAGTTCCAAGGCTTATAGTACCTGGCTTTCTCACTCTGGGGAATGCTGCCTGAATTTTTCCATCTGTAGAATGGGGAACAATAACACCTACCCAGGCTGTCTGCCAGGGATAATGAAATGTGCTTCAGAAATAAAAATTACCAGCCACTAGTTAACTAAACAAAAATTGTTCTGAAAAGAAGAACTGCTAATTAACGGTCTTATTTCTTTTGGAGCTAAGCGTATGAGAAATTAGATGAAAGATTAAAATAGAAATTAATGTTATCTCATGCTGAGAAAAGCATATGTAATCATGAGCGATACCTAAAATATTTTATGAACTGTGCATTTTTCATACACAACATTTCCCAAATATAAATCACTCCACTCATCACTGAAATGGAGTTGGGGATCGTTTCTGGGCGAGAAATGTAGCTGTTTGACTAGCACTATTTGTCAGTGAATTAAAACTATGGGGAAAATTTATTTAATTATAGTGTAATTACCCAAGTTGGAATTCAATTAGAGTAATAGTGTGAGGGACTTCATTTCTTACAAGCTGTGCAGGAAGTGGAGAGGGAGAGATGCCCTCCTAAACAGTTGGATTCTGCATCTTTCATGAAAGACATTTCCGTCAAGTAATAACCCTCAGCTTCCCCATCCCTTCTGAAATGTTGGCTTCATGCTGACAAGGTTAAGAAGAGTCAAATCATCAGATCACTTCACTCAGCATAACAAACCTCATTAATTTGGATTCTACCAATTCAGAATTCGCAGTGAGTCACATTAATACTGAAGTGAATATTGATTTGCATTCATTTGGAAGAAAAGTCTTGGTGTGTGCCCAACTGCTCATTAGATGTGAGGAACTGGGATCACCGCCCGGTGTTCTTCCCGAGACCTTGGGTCACGATTTCTGAGGGGCAACCCTCAAAAGGCACAGGATGCAGGCCAGTCTGAGGACCCCTCAGAAGACTTGTGGGAAAGCACAGTACATGGTTATGTAGTGCAGGTTTTCTCCACTGCAGAAGACTGGCATCTCTTTCTCGTGTGACTCTTTTAAGACAAGCTGGGGAGAAGCCCCAGCCACAACCATGGGGCTGAGACCTAGGATAGCACTTTGGAGTATCTCAGAGTCTGGAATCTCTCGGGCCCTGTTTCAGCTCATGACTACGGAGCCAGATGAGTTCTTTTCTCCTTCTCCTGCCCATTTCCAGCCATAACAAGAAATGTTCTCAGCTCGTTAACATGATGACATCACACTGTTGCAAGCTTTCCCCTACTCTTAGACCCAGAGGCTGGTGAGCTTTAGTTGGTTCAATATTTTATTTTATTTTTTTTAAGATTTTATTTATTTATTCATGAGAGACAGGGAGAGAGAGAGAGAGGCAGAGGCAGAGGGAGAAGCAGGCTCCCTGCTGAGCAGGGAGCCTGATGCGGGACTTAATCCCAGGACCCTGGGATCATGACCTGAGCCGAAAGCAGACGCTTAACCATCTGAGCCACCCAGGCACCCAGTTGGTTCAATATTTTAAAATAATAGAGCTTGGGGTGCCTGGGTGACTCAGATGGTTGGGCGTCTGCCTTCGGCTTGGGTCATGGTCCCGGGGTCCTGGGATGGAGCCCCATATCGGGCTCCTGGCTCAGCAGGGAGCCTGCTTCTCCCTCTGCCTCTCTCCCTGCTCATGCTCTCTCTCTCTGTATCTCTGTGTCTCAAATGAATAAATAAAATCTTTAAAAAAAAATAAATAATAGAGCTATAAGAATAGTGAAAGAGACCCCAAGACCCTCAACTTCAAAGTTTAATGCTTCCCCTCTGAGCTAACTCACTAGACTGTACCAATAGGTTCAATGACATCATCACAAAACATCAATAGATGTGTCTGTGTTACATGACCTTACATCATATGCACGGTATATAACACTTTTTGTCTGTTAGGGTTGTCATGCATTTCACAAAGCAAGGTCATTGCTTTAAACACTTGAATTACCAGGCATCATTTACTGAGTAGGACAGAAACCTGAGCAACTTAAATTGGAACACATTCCATAAAAGATGTAATGTTTTCTTGTCAGCATCCCTGTTATGGGTTGAATTGTGTCCTCCCAAAAGATATGTTGAAGTTCTAACCCCTAGGACATCAGAATGTGACCTTATTTAAAAATAGGGTCATTGCAGATATAATTATTTAAGATGAAGTCATACTGCAGGGTGGGCCCTCAATCCAATACTGGTGTCCTTACAAGAAGAGGAGTCAGACCCAGAGGGAGAATGGCAGGTCATGATGAGGCAGAGATTGGAGTGATGCACAGACAAGCCAAGGAACAACGGAGGCTTGCTGGCAGATATCACGGCTTGAAGAGCCAAAGAGGGATTCTCCCCTACAGATTTCAGAGGGAGCCTGGCCTTGCTTGATTTCAGACTACAGTTTCCAGAACTGTGAAACAATAAATTTCTGTTGTTTTAAGCCACCCAGTTTGTGGTATTTTGTTAGAGAGGCTGAGGAAACTAATACAACCCCAGAAAATCAAATTGTCTCTTTAAAATCATATCTTGAAAATGGAAATTTCTAAATGTTGAGGTGCAGCAGCTAGTAAAGGCCATTTTTACTGATGGAATCTCAGTTCTCTGTATTCTTGACTCTCCTCAGAATGTCCCCCTTCACCATCTTGCTCCAACTGAAACCTGTCCTCTGATTCATGTTTCTGCTGCAGGCGTCTTTCATATCACTGAGCCTTGAAATGGGGTAAGGTGTCTCTCCCTCACCTCATTACCAATTCCAGATCATTTCCCGTGCCTTCTTCATAAAATATTCTCATTCCTTTGAAGGTTATGCCAGTATGCCTATATCACCTGCTACCACTTCTTGCTGCAATTATCGGTAGAACCCCAGGTCACCCTCTGCGTCCAAAAAAAACGTTAGCACCTTCCCACTGACTTCTTTTTAATTGTATTCTTAGATTAATTCTTGGTGTTTTTTAATATTCACATAATTGATCCTCCTAATACCCTGGTCTCTAAATTCTTCACCTCTTCTCCAGTAAGAATGCCTTCCACTTCATCTCAGCCAGTCACCCCTATAGTCGCACACACCCTTGACTTTATTATTGCCAGTAACAGCATCCTTCCATACTCCCCTTTTCAACTGTCTTCTCTTACTGACAGCCCTATATTTGTGACCTATTCCCCCAATTAAAAATTCTTCAAACTTGCCAGAATGGTCAGTTTATTTATCTTACCACCTTAACAAAGCCTCTAAGCTACCCTACCCTCACTCCCTTACCCTCACATCCCATCTTACCTAGCCCAGATCTCATGGTCCATCCTTATAATTACTGTATCGTGTATGCCGTCAACCACCTTACTTATCTCTTACTGCTTCATATTTGCATGGCTAAGTGCCAGGCCTGCTTAAATCCATCTCTGTACCTTCCTGCATGTGTACCTGAACATGGCTGGAACACGCACTTGCATGCTCACTGGTCTCATCTGAAATTCATGACAACTAACTTGCGCCTGGTGATCCTACTGTCTTCCCCTAAGTAATCCTTATTCCTACTCTCTAGAGAATCATTTCATACCTTCTCCTTGCTTCTCAAATCACTGATGCCTCTTCTCTTTTTTCATCTCATCTGATGCAGAAAGAAAATTAGCCCATGAGGAAATTAGAAGCGATCAGAGAAATTTTATAAGATCCCACCTACCTGCATCTATATTCTTTGTCTTTTCTCCTGTTTCTATAGATAAACTGTATTTGCCCTCATCTAAGGCCAGTCCTTCCTGTTGTGTTATCTCTTATTGCCTACTTAACAATATGATTCACACAGATTTCCCTCTTTCTCCTATATTATCAAATTTTCTATCTCTGCTGGATCATTTCTATTAACATATAAGTATTCCATAATATTACATATCTTAAAAATTAAATCTCACCTTATCCCACCTGCTATCCATTTCTGTCCTCTGTTTTATAGCAAAATTACTCAAAAAAGTTATTTAAACTTATTCATCACTCATTTAATAATAAGTATTGAGTTCTTCCTATATGCTAGGCACTTTCTTCCAAGGCTATAGCAGTGAGCAAAAAGATACATCTTTGCTCTTGTGGAGGTTATATACTAGTAGAAAGAAACAGCCAACAAATAAGTGAAAATATAATGTATAAGATGAGTGATACATACTAAAGAGAAAAATAAAGTGAGGAGAGGAATAAGAAGTGCCAGAATGGGTTGGGAAAATTGCCGTTTTAAATAGGGCAGTTAAGGGTGGGACTCACTGAGAAAATGATATTTGAGCAAAGGCCTAGAGGAGATAAGGGAGCCTTCTGATGCCTTCTGATGGTAGAGTGTTCCAGGTGGAAGGAACCGCAAGTGGCAAAGTCCTGAGAGTGTACATGGTGTCCTTAAGGAATAGCGAGCAGGCCAGTGTGGCTAGAATGCAGTGAGCAAGGAGGAGAGTAGATGGAGATGAAGCCAGAGTCATAGTAGGAGCCAAATGATGTAGGACCTTGAAGTCCTTTGTTAAGGGCTTTGAATTTTAATTTGAGAAAGACAGGAAACCATTAGGAGAGTTTTGATAAGAGAATGGCATGATCTGCCATATCTTTCCAAAGGATGATTCTAGATGCTGGGTTGAGAATAGATTGTTAGGAGATAATGGTGGAGACGGGAAGAGCAATTCGAAAGCTAGTGCAGCATCCTGGCAAGAGATGGTTTAGCTTGGACCAAGGTGGTTAAGTAAATCTGGTGGGAAGTAGTTGGAAGTAGAACTTGAAAGAACTGAAAGATTGAAGAAAGATTATGAGGGAACAGAAGAGTCAAGGATGATGAAGTCTGTGCAACTGGAAGGATGGAGTTACCATTTACTAAAATAGAGAAGACTGTAGGGTTGAGCAGGTTAAAGGAACTCATAAGGAGCTCAGTATTGCACATATTTGGATAAAGATGTCTTTGAGACATCCAAGTAGAGAAGTCAAGTAAGCAGTTGACTATATGAGTCTGGAATTCAGGGGAGAGGTCTGGATAAGAGATACACGTTTGGGAGAGGTCAGCATAGAAATGGATTTGAAGTTAGATAGAATGAGATTACCAAGAGAGAATAGAGAAGGAAAGATATCAGTGGACTGTCTTCTGGGACATCCTAATACTGAGAAGTCAGCAAAGGTTTTGGTGTGCTAGAAGCTATTAGAGAACGCGTTTCAGAAAGGGGAGAGTGGTCAACTACTTCAAATAAAATGAAGTCTGAGAATCAACCACTGGGTTAACAAGATGGAGGTCACTGAGAACCCTAACAAGAGCTATTTCAGCAGAGTTGTGGAGGTAAATACCTAAAGTCAGTTCAAGAATGAATGAAAAAGAGTTAAGGACAGTGATAATCACTCACTCTTTGGAGGCATTCTGTATAAAGGATGCAGAAAATGGGAGAGCAAAAAAGTTAATGTAGGATCTGTTTTTAAGTTGGGAAAATTATTAGGATATTTGTATTGATAGATTAATTCAGTTAGAGAAGAAACAATTCATACAGAAAAAAGCAGGGAAAATTTGTCAACCCATGTCCTTCAGTAGGAGAAAGAAGGTGAGCTCTAGTGCACAAAGGGAGAGTGTGGCCTCCTAAGTACAGATAGTTCATCCATCATAATAGGAGGGAAACCATGGTATAAGGGCAAAGATGGAAGTAAATTGGTTCATGTAACTATAGGAGACTCTAATGATTGTTTGTATTTTTCCAGTGAAATGGCAAGTGAAGTTAGGGGTGGAGGACAAAAAAAGGCAAGAAGGTTTTGGAGATTTGTTGAAAGATGCAAAGATATGAAATAGTTCTGTGGGAGAGTGCATGGAATGGGCAGACAGTAAGATGCTCAAACAGCACCAAGAACCATCCTGAGTCTTTACATTTGGCATTGGCTCAAGCTGGATTTTCCCCTCAGATATCCACATGGCTCTCTCCTTCACTTTCATCTCTGGCCTCCAATCAAATGTCATTTTAGGAGAGAATCCTTTCCTAACTACTTCATGTGGAACAATATATACTCTCTCCACCAATCTCTCCCCACCTACCATCCTTAATTGTTCCCTTTAGCGTTTATTATCGCATGACATCTTCATCATTTGTTAGTCTGTTTATTCTCTGTCTTCCCAACTAGAACATAAGCATCACAGAAGAGCAGAGACTATCTGTTTTGGGCACTGTTGTAACCCCAATGCCAAAAATAGTGCCAATCCATGGAAGCCACTCAAAAACATTTTTTGAATGGATGGTTGGTAAAGGAAAATGTTTCTGTACTCACAGCACTTCTGACACCAAATATGTGCGGTTTCCACTACCAAGCAATTCTTGTTTTCTGTGGATACCAAGTGGGTGTCCTGCAGTTTTGACATTGCACGGAGTTAGCACAGACCCCACAGGTAAAGGGCTCAGTCCCACAAGACTGCCCCCCACCTCCGGCACTAATGGCAAGTAGTGGGTTTCTAGGATACTCACACTTCTGTCTGACTTGGCTTCAACTCAGGGGATCCCATGACCTCTCTCCCCAGGTTCGATAATTTGCTATTATGGCTCAGAGAACCCAGGGAAACATTTACTTCCTATTACCAGTTTATTATAAATGATATTATAAAGAATACCTGGAGTCCCAGGATCGAGCTGTGCATCGGGCTCCCTCCTCGGCTCCTCCCCCTGGCTCATGTTTGTTATCTCTCTCTCTCTTTCTCAAATAAATAAATAAAAATCTTTAAAAAAAATTAAAAGAATACAGAATGCCACATGCAGAGGTACATAGGGCAAGGTCTAGAAGGGTCCCAAATGCAGGATCTTATGTCCCCATGGAGTTTAGGGTATACTAACCACCTGCATGTGGATACATTCCCCAATGCAGGAACTCTCCAAATCCTCTGTGCCAGGAACTGGGGACAAAACCCAAATATTATAGTAAAAGATACTCCTATCACCCCTGTGACTCAGGAAGTTACAGAGTTTTGGAAGTTCTATGCCAGGATTAAGACCGGATATATTATATTTCTTACTGTCTCACATTTCAGATGGACAGATGAACGAATGCATCTGCCCAAAGAGTTGGGTTAGGACTACTTTTAAGATTGGTATTTCCTTGTTACTTGCTCTACCTTTGGGCATTTGTTCCTTTATTATAAAGCCATTTTGAAGGCACTGTCTTCACTTTCCCTCACAGTCTGTGTGTAGAGAGGTAGCATGGTATGCGGAGAAGGCATAACATTTCGGTTCAGCCTGCAGCCAAATTGTTGCGTAACAGTGGATTTTCCTTAATCCTTCTCAGCTTCAGTTTTTTCCTCTATAAAATGAGGATTATTATAAGATGAAATGAGTTAGTTTATGTGAAAGCATGCTGTAAGCTATAAAGAACCATGCAAGTGCTAATTATTTACATTTGACACTTTAGAAAGGAAAATAGAAAGTAATTCCAAGAAGGATGTCAAGATTCTGTAGAAATGCTTATCTGAGATGCAGCAACAGTCCAACTAGCCCAGCTCTTAATGGTGGGCTGAGCCTTAAAACTTAACCTTTAAGATTCTACAATCACTTATAGTCTATAATCTTATAATCTATATGTAAATAAATCCAGTGTTGACTGTGGCTGACTGTGAGAACAGTAAAACTTTTCCTGAAATATCACCATTTGTTCCTAAGATTCAAAATGCTTTTACATATACTACCTTGATTTTCTTGATAATATACTACTGATATTGTCAGGGGTGGAAATTATTGTCTTTATGTTATCAGGAGATATGCACCAGTCCATGGAGTTCTCTCATATGGATAAATAAAGCCTTGCCCAGCTTTAAAAACTGCACTTATACATTCATTACTTGGAATTCCATATTAATTTTCCTTACAAAGCAGTGTTACAAGTGGTAAGCATCCACTAGATTTGAAGTTCTGCCAGGCCAGGAACCAGGCATGCCTTATTCATTACCTTATTTCCAGTGTCAAATACTCAATAAATATTTGTTGGAAGGAGCGGAATAGAAAGGTGGGTGAGTAGTGAATGATTAGAGTGGTTCAGATGATAAATGAATGGTTAGAAGGTTAGGGTCTCAGCCTGCTGCATAAAATCTTACCTTGTATTTGCTATGAGAAAGAATTTATGTTTTTTTTTTCAATAATATTAAGGAAAACTTCCCTTCTTTTATTCAGTGTTTGAATGCCTACTGTGCACTGTGAATATTACAAAGATCAATCTGACATTGATCCTTCTCTCAGAGAATTTATGGTTTATTAGAGAAAATAGAATACATTCATAGATAATTAAAATCTAAGCCAGAAATTATAAGTATCACAAGTATCAAAATATTTCAAAGGAGATTACTAAAATAGAGAACATTTCATTTAAAAGAAGAAGTGGGGGGTGGTTTACAGAGAATTTTGTACTGAAAGGAAACTTAATTTGAGGAAAAAGAGAAAGTTAGAAGGAAACTTCTGATGTTTCTAGAGGATCTCCTGCTTACTTCAGAGTTTTTCATTTGCATGGTTCTGATTCTGTTATGTCTGACATCACTTCAAAACTTGCCATGCCTTTCCTTTGATATGGTTGTTGCCCAGCCATTATTATAGTCTTTATGCAACAGCCAATGGTAGAGAGCACTGAGGGAGAGAGATTTTAGAGCTGGAACTGGAATGGAGAGTGGTAGTTAAGATGAAGAGGCCAGAGCGCTGAGTTCAACACTTAGGCAGTGAGGTCAGCCCGTGGGGTTTGAAATCTGAGTCAACCACACTGGGAAGGTCCATCGGGCAATGTGAAGCTCCTGCTTCTATGGACTCCTGCTCCCCTGAAGCCTCCTGAGCTACTACCCCACAGCATCTAACCAGCCCCATCCTCCTTACTCTGGAGAATGAAAGGAAACAGTGTGAACTTACTTCCTCTGAGAGTTAAGACAAAGGGCGGAGATAACAGTGTTCATAGCATAGAATAGGTCCGTCTAATTCAATGCAATTGTGAGCTAAAGAAACCGTGTATTAGAGACTATGTTCATGGTATCAAATTTCATAATCTGTAGACCACCAATATATTTAAATAAGCTTATGTTTGGCAGGGTAAGGTCAGTAACACTGAGCTTGTGCTATCAAAATGACAGATCAAGGCCTCGCTTCCACCCTAGCCATAAAGGTCATTGAACATCAAGGCCTCTAGAAACATGCAGAGTCCAAACTTTGACCACTGCTGAAAGTCATGTCCTCAGGGTCATAGATCAGACCATCTGCATATATGGGGATGATCACATCAATACCTTAGGATATTTGATAAACATTTAGCTCCACACTTACCCATTCAGGAACATGTAAGCACCCCTTAAGTGAGAGCAGCACTAGCTCTGCTATTCTGTCACTTGATTGGTTATGACTTGACTTCTTAGGAACCCAGCCTATCTTCAAGAAGGTATTTATAAGGCATTATAATAATTAGACATATATATACACACACACAAGCACGGATGTACACTCACATGCACGCACACCAGGCTGTTTCTGAACTAACTCTATGTTCCATTGATGTGACTGTCTCTTCTGTTACTTTCCATTTCAGTGGTTCTTAAATTCAATAGGCTTGAATTCCCACCATACTGTATAAGAAACCTTGTTTTTCAGGGAGGAGGGGGAAAGCAGGAGGAGAGGTAGAATAATTTTTATCAAGTAGCTATAATATGTACTTTATAGGTAATCCCGTGACTCCCTTTAGACATATTATCCTTACTTTGTATGAGAAAACTTAGACTCAAAGAGGTTTAATAACTCACTGGAGGCTGTGCAACTAGTAAAGAACACAAGGGACTTTCAGTCAGGCTCTGTGTCCCCTTGAATATTCCTTTCCAAAGCATGCCTCTTAGGAGACACAGTTTATTTTAAGACAGATGACCAGCACTCAATTATAATTTCTTGACCATGGATATTGTAGGTAACATAGGGAAGACAAAAAAGAAAAAGGCGTAATTCTCGTCTTGAAGAAACTTAAGGCTTACTTGGGTAAACAAGAACAAAGAACACAGGAGAAATTTAGAGGAAAAAATTCACTGCTAACCTACACAGTTCAGACTACATGGTTCAAGAGTTCATGTTAGAGAGAGAGCCAGGGTGGGGGAAAGAGCTCAGTGGCAGCTTTCGAGGCTACAATCATCATTAGTTTCCCTAGTAATTGGCCATCTGTGATAGAAAATTATTGCACTTTTAATCCCATCAATATAAACAGAAACAATGAATACAGCCATTAGTGCCATGTACAATACTCTGATTATTTTTTATAATATGTTCCCAATGATAGTTGCATAATTGATGGTCACGCACGTGTGTGATGTACAAAGTGGAAAACAGAAAGCACTTAAAGAGAAACTAGCCATTTGACTGCCCCAGTTGCTTCACACTGAACCAGTCTCTCCACCGTGTGCCCAAGAGCATTCCTAAAGCCAGTGAAGACAAATCTCCTCCTCTTCAACCTGAGAGTAGCTTATCTTTGGGCTGATGTGACTGTCTCTTCTGTTACTTTCCATTTCAGCGGTTCTTAAATTCAATAGGCTTGAATTCCCACCATACTGTATAAGAAACCTTGTTTTTCAGGGAGGAGAGGGGGAAGTGGGAGGAGAGGTAGAATAATTTTTATCAAGTAGCTATAATATGTACTTTATAGGTAATCCCATGACTCCCTTTAGACATATTATCCTCACTTTGTATGAGAAATCACTCAGAAATGGTTCTCACACCGAGAGAATTTTGTAAAGCAAAATAATGTGTGGAGTCTTTTATAAATGGTCATGCCCGGACTCCCTCTAGATCTTACTGCACCATAGTGGGTGAGGGGAAGCACCTCGTAAGCCACTTTCAAATGCTCCAGAGGTGACACTGATAAACCCCTTCTCCCTTTTCAGGACCCCTGACCCAGAGAGGCCAACGCCACTGCTGGTCTGGGACTTCTCAGACTTAACTGAAGGGGCAATGACGCTGGATGAAAGCCAGGCTTTTACTTTGCTCCTTGGTTCCCTCCCAGCACCACCGGCTGCTCCTGGTGCTCCCTGAGCAGGTAGGGTCTGGCCAGAGTGAAAAGGACACCCCTTCCTTATGCCGCTCTTGTCCTTTGGTCCCCAGGCTTAGAGCACTCTTCTCGGGGAACTTAAATGTTTGCTCCACTTAAGGGACTGTTTGGCAACAGTAGGCTCTTTGGTTCCCTAACCAAACAGATTGACAGGACCAAATTCTGTGGTCAGGGAATTAGGAGCAAAGTTTGTTCCTAGATGCCTCTGAGCATCTCTCTATCCAGCCCTCCATGTCCTGGAAGCCCATCTCCTCACAGCTTTTCTTTTTGGGTTATGATAAGCCAATTTATAGATCATTTGGGCACATTTCACTAAATATCCTGTGTGGTCTGAGTAACCAGAATTTACAATTGCACATAGTTTCCATCAGTTACTGGAAGGTAATCTTGTGTTTTAAATTAGCATATCACAAAAGGAAATGTTTTACATAATTTTTATCTTTAAAAAATTATTAAAAGTCTATTTTGTTCGTTACCTCTCAAAGAAAGAAAAATACCATGCATCTAGATGTAAAAAGGCTCATTTCCTCTACTAAGTATATACCTTCCATACAGTAACCCAATTTTAGTTTTATACATGTGGCTGAATCGATATGGGTGTTTAACAATCATATTTTAATTTTGATAAAAATCGTAGTCATTTTTACATTGAGCCTGTCAGCTGGTGTACATTTAAGTCATTGATTTTGTGTAAGTAATCAGTGTAGTTTGCATGTTTCCCTGTGAGAGAAGGGGCAGCAGGAATGAAAGAAAAGCTGAACTGTAGTTTCTAGGGAAAGATGGAAATCTAGAAGGATTTGGGGAATCCGGGCCTGGGGACACTTTCCCTTATTCTGTCTGAATGCTTGTCTTTGTGACAGGAAACAGACAGGTGTTTGTGAGTGTGTCTGTGTAGGGGTACAAGAAAGTTTGAGCCAATAGTAAGCAAGCCCCCTCCTTTTTTCCCCTCCCTGGGGCTGGGCTCTGCGGGCCACGGCGGAGGGTGGAAATTGGGCAGGAAGTGAACAAATCCTGCTCTGTATCTGAAGCAGCTTCTTCCTGATTTTCTCACAGAAGAGATTTACCATTCATCACTCTACAGTATAAACTGTAAATATCTGTTCTTATATTTTTCCTGAATGTGGCGCTAATGAAAGCAAAGACCAATCACCAAGGGTGAATTATTTAATACAATAATGTTTTAATAGCTGAGAAGAGACACGAACAGTAGAGACGCCTGTGGCTAATGGATTTCCCTGGTAGGAGATAAAAAGGCTGATTATACAGCAGAGCAAGTGAAGACCTGGTACATTAATGACAATTTACAGGTCAGCTCACTTACAGAAGTGATTTAAAACACACCATCTGTTTTCTAAGTGTCGGTTGATAACTATGATTTTACAGACAGTCAGCATCTCCATCAAGAATTGTAACTTATTTGTCTTTCTGAGTCTTGGTTGACCCTATAATATTTTACCTGCTGGACCCCCAGATTCTTTCCAAATCAAACAGTTTCTAAACTGAATGGATTGCTAATGGTCAATTCTGCTTCTATTCTGTGGCTCAAATCTGGAACCCCAGTTGAGAAAGGCTGCATCAACTACTACTTAACAAGTTTCTCCCTACCCCTCCTTTTTCTTTCTCCTCCTCTTCTTGCTTCTGCCTGCCTTCCAGTTCCCCATCTCCCATCTCCATGCAGGCACCACACACACACACACACACACACACACACACTCTCTCTCTCTCTCTCTCTCTCTCTCTCTCTCTCTCTCTCTCTCGCTCCCTCTCTTGCTCTCACATAGGCAAGAAAGGGGGAGCCCAGCTTTGGCTTCCATTCTGCCCCCTTTTCCATTTCACTGCTCTGTACCTTTGTAATTAATATGCAATAGAGTGTAAAAATTAAATATGAGGGCTGTGAAGTGACTCTTCCAGGTTTAGATCCTGGCTCTGTCACTCTCTAGCTAGTGACCTTGTCCAACTGTTCTGTGCCGCTGTTGCCATATATGAAAATACGGGTACTAGTAAGACCTACCTGAAGGAGTTGCTGCGAGGATTAAATTATTTGACACACATTAAGCATTTAGAGCAGTGTCTGGCACATAGAGAATACACAATAAAAGTTGTCATTATTGTAATTACAGGAGATGGTTGGGAGGCCAGGCAACTGATCCTTTCCTAGGGTCTGTAAATTAAGTAGGGCTTTGTAACTTACTTGTAAGTTGGAAGGATAGAAAGAAAAGAAAACTTTGTCAGGCCTCTTTTTCTACCTATGCATTGTAGACATTCATTAATTGAACTCACAGTTGTTGTTGAATACCTACAACGTACTAGATGAGTGATTCTCAAAGGATGAACCCTAGCTCAGCAGCGTCAATGGAGTCATATTAGAAATGCAAATTCTCGGGGCGCCTGGGTGGCTCAGTCGTTAAGCATCTGCCTTCGGCTCAGGTCATGATCCCAGGGTCCTGGGATCGAGCCCCGCATTGGGCTCCCTGCTCCGCGGGGAGCTTGCTTCTCCCTCTCCCACTACCCCTGCTTGTGTTCCTGCTCTCACTGTCTCTCTCTGTCAAATAAATTTTAAAAACCTTAAAAAAAAAAAAAAAAAGCAAATTCTCAACATCCTCCCGATCCTTCTCTGAAGGTGGGGCCGAGCAATCTGTGTTTTAAGAAGCCCTGCAGATGTTTCTGGTGTGCTGAAGTTTGAGAACCACTGCTCTAGATGTAAAATGCAGTCAGTCTGCTGGGCACTGGGAATATAAACATGAATAAGACCCTGTTCCTGACCTTCTGAAACATATAGTTTACTGAGAGGCAGATTTGTACACAAGAGCAACCAAGGATTCTGAGAGGAACGGTAGAAATGCAGAGCCACAATAGAAGCCAAGTCTGAATTTCAGGAGGAGGGTTTGGAAAGAATTTCTAAAGTGATCATTGAACTAACTCTTAGACAAAGACTAGAACTTTTCCAGGTATAAGTTGGTGGAAGGCGTTCTATGGAAAGGAACACATATGCACTTGGTGGTGGATGGAAATGCACACCTCAACTTTTTTTTTAATGTTTAAAAAAATTGTTTTGAGAGAGAGAGAGAGAGCTTGAGCAGGGGGAAGAGGGGCAGAGGGAGAGAGAGAACCCAAGCAGGCTCCATGCTCAGCACAGAGCCTGACACGGGTCAGTCCCATGACCCTGAGATCATGACCTGAGCCGAAATCAAGAGTCGGACACTTAACTGACTGAGCCACCCAGGCGCCCCCACACCTCAACTTTTAAAAAGCAACTCCTCGAGAGGAGGGGTTTTGTGTTGTGTTTGTTCACTGTTGGATTCCCAGTGCCTAAAACATGCTCCTGGCTCACAAGAGGCACCAGTAACTATTTGAATGATTAAACACAAAGGTCCTAAGTCTCCACATACTTAATTTTCACTGAAACTTTTCTTCTCAGCATGATATTAAACAAACAGATCTAATTGTGAGTTCTGTGCTTTAAAGTATCATATTCCTAAAAGAAATTAGCCAGTGACCTGATTGTTCATTTAACACAGTGTATCTTAAAATACGGGTTTGGCGGTATGAGACTGTCCCCTTTAAATCTGCCAGGATAGCTCAATGAAGCCCAGAGCCCTGGATTAATACATATTTATCCCAAACCTGCAACTCTATCCAAAGGTACAAATTATTGATGCTTCTTATAAACACATTGATCTTTACAATAGAAACCCTGACAGGTTCTTCATTAAAATGTGAAGAACCAAATATCCCAGGCAGCATATTTCCTTCTGCTTTAGTTAAAATTAACTCTGCATACAAAATGATCAGGTTTGGTACTTTTCTGGTCATGTTCTCATATGTCACCCTATGCCAGATGCTCGCTCTTCTTTATTCTGGATGCCAAGGTGTACTTCATAGCGTCAGATACTTCCCCAAGGGTATCTCTGCATCTTCGCACTGACCACAGCGACAGGTCTGGTTGTCGATTGAAAAGAAAGGACTTATGCCAAATTAGACCTCAGAACTGAGATTTCCTTCCTTTCAGAGCCACTTCTAAGGCAGTCATCCTATGGGATTTCCTCCCCAGCATCATCACATACCTAGTCTGGTGTCATGTACCCTGTTAATTATATCCCTGGCCAGTTTGCTCTGGCCTCTGATCTGACAAAACGGGGGGGCTCCTCTAACCCGTGTTCGTAATCAAGTGGACCAGAGATCATAGGCGTTTTAGAGAACAAAGGAACTTTGGAGATCACTTCTAGGAACACAAGCCTTCTAAACATTGAACACGCAGTAAAATAAGATAAAAACAGAGAGGGAGACAAACCATCAGAGACTCTTAACTCTAGGGAACAAAGTGAGGGTTGCTGGGGGGAGCTGGGGTAATTGGGTGATGGGCATTAAGGAGAGCACTTGATGTAATGAGTGCTGGGTGTTATATGCAACTGAGGAATCACCAAATTCTGCCCCTGAAACTAATAATACACTGTATGTTAACTAAATTGAATTTAAATAAAAAATTTAAAAAAAAACATTGAACACGCAAATGGTCTATTGTGTGATGGATGGAGAAGTTAAAATAGATAAAAATTTTAAAACCCAAGTTGACATGAATTTTCCTTTACTTCTCTTATCCCCAAATGCAATCTTTTAGATAGACTTGGGATTAAAAATAGCTCCCAAATTAACTTAATAAATGATGTTTTAACTTTTCTATTTGATCTCTGGGGTTATTGCTCTCCAACAATACTTTTTGGTTAAACAACCAAGCCTTCCAGTGTAAGAGAACTATTATCACAGAGTAGATTTGGCTAAAGAGTTGCCTAAATATGTTTGAGAAGCAAAGCCAATTTCACATCATAATGCAAATATTAGAGGTGTTAATTACAAGTCATTTCTCCCTGGACCTCAGTTTTCACATCTTTAAAAAGAGGGAATAGAACTCCAAATCTCTTCCAGGGTTAGGATTCTATTCAGTTTTAGGTCTTCCCCTCCAGAGCAGCTTTAAGGAGCTAGGGAAGGGCTATGGAGGAGAACTGAGGGCAGAGAACATGCATAGCCACCCTCACTCTGCTTCTTACACACACGGGCGTGCACACACACACACATATCCTTTACGTGGTTCTCATCACGTTTAGATGCCTTTTGTTTTTAGGTGCATATTAGAATTAATTGTGTTGCTAGTGATAAACAAGCAGTGAAAAAATAATACCAAGTGACTGTATAACACCACCTGAATGTAAGAGGATTTTTAAAAAAGATTTCATTTATTTATTTGAGAGGGAGAGAGAGAGCACAAGCAGGGGGGCAGAGGGAGAGGGAAAAGCAGACTCCCCACTGAGCAGGGAGCCTGATGTGGGACTCTATCCCAGGACCCTGGGATCATGACCTGAGCCAAAGGCAGATGCTTAACCAACTGAGCCACCCAGGCACCCCCTAAGAGGTTTTTAAAATATACTTCAGTTTTGTATTTTTGTAACTTTAGAAAAAAATAGGGATACGATTTTGAATAAGAGTTTGGCACATTTTAGCTCAGTATATTTACAAATTACTTCATTTGTTCCTTGTGCACAGCCTTATTATCTGCAAACTTATTCTCTCTGCCAGGTATTAGGTTAGGCATTGGGCTTACAGAGGGAGTATAGCTTGATACGGCTATTCATTAAAACATCTTAAAGACACATTAAATAACAGTAGAGTTGAGATAGAAAGGGAAACAGAGGGGCACCTGGGTGGCCCCTCTGCCCCCCTGCTTGTGCTCTCTCTCTCGGTCTCTCTCTCTGTCAAATAAATAAAATCTTTAAAAAGGAGGGGGGTGAGGAGGACAGAAATATGTGAGATTACCCATGAGATTCCAGGCAGGAATTGACAGCTTTTACTTGAAGGTTATCACCCGGAATCCTATTGCCTCTCTCCAAAACATTGTGAACCTTATGGATTGAGCATTGAGCTGAATGTTTTTGAATTTGAAAACTCTGTTCTTTAAATTTTATTTGTCTATTCATTTGTGCCTCAATTTCTCTGTAAAATATACATTTTTAAATTTTTAGTTCTTACCTCAGGAGCATCCTTAGGGTTACTATTTGTGGAAAGAAACATGTATTTGTTAAATGCCTTACACTTCAAAGACATTGTTGTTCTAAAATAGGGTGTGATTATTAGCTTTTAATACTTAGGCTTTGCATAAAAAGAAACATCTAACAACCATGTAGCATTTAACACACCAGGAATCCTATGTGTTCACATTTCTGTTCATAGTTTCGCTTTTTCTGTTTGTCTTCTTCATTTCTTTAGTTTATATTGGTTATGGAGCAAAAAGTTGGAGGCTACAATTTTTACAAGTTAAACTCACAGCCAGTGGTCAGTGCTAAAGCTAGTATGAAGTGAATGCAAGGCACTGATGGGGAGGACATACATTCTTGGCATCTTGAGTGCATGTAGATGCACTGAGGGGCTGTGGATGGGGCTGAGGGTGGGAGCAGAACTTTATAAAATACATCAGGGTGTAGAAAAGATTTTGGTAAGCTGGCTCATGCAGGAATTGGAAATCAGTGAAAACACTGATCCCACATCATTTCATTCTGAACTATTGACTTCATTTATCTAAAGATTTCATTTGTTTTACTTAACATACAGTGCCCTCCCTCACCACTACCTTCAAGTCTTTCACAAAAATTGTCTTCCAAAAGGTATTTCCAAGTTTATTAAACTTAGGTAAATATGAAAATTGAGGTTTGGTCTGTAGGGGAAGGGTGCAAGTAAGTTTCAAGTTCCAGGGAGATCATTATTGATGACTTGGAAGAACCTGACTGCAAAAGGGACTCCTAAAAGAGATAAACATCTCTGGAGCAGGCTATCGTTTGTCCAGAGAGGTTTGAAAACCAGAAGGAGGTTTTGAAAGCCATTAACAAGTTAATAGGAAGCCTGCAATTCTTGGTGGTTGAGACTAACTTGAGTATAGGGCTGTGTTTATAGGCAAACACTACCTGTCTCCCAGCAGTAGAATCTTTATGAAGCTGAGATTGCAATTGTTAGTGAAAACAAACCAAAAAATGAGGAGGGAGGAAAAAATAGGACTTATGAGCAGTGTCAAAACATACACATTTAGAAGAGATATATTGACATTTTAGGTTGAAAAATAATGATGTTTCAGGAATTCCCATTTCCTAGATTTTGTGTATGAATAAATTTTAAAGGTATATGAGATTCATTGCCTTTGTTGTGATGGAGTAGAAAAGCTAGAAACTATTTCATTTGCATAAAGGAAAATATGATCTTGAGAAGACAATGATGAGACACCCTTGTTTGTTTTAGGGATCTGCAGACAGGACAAAGAGAAAAGCACACAAACTATGAGTATAGGTGAAATATCATGCCATATGATTATGAACAGTATGAACACAGAATAAATAACTTTACTAGCAGAAATGTAGTTAATAATAAGCAATGTAAGTTAATTGCAAAGCCATAGTTATCATTTTTCCTCAATGGTAGTTTCCCATAAAAATTAAATGGTAAAGTACCTTAGTCTGTGTGGTGCTAAATTTAGAAAAGAAGTAACTTCACTTGCTCTTTGTATATAGCTACCAAATTTTTGGTGCCTGTGAGAGAATTCACGTATTGTATCATTTAATTAACAGCAATATTTGATAACTGACTCAGAGTAATTCTAACTCCTCTTACCTTCTTGCTTTGCAGCTTGGCTCGTCCTCTTCTGTGCCTTTTACATCTATTTTTTCTCAGCTTTTTATGACTGTTGTGGTTCCTCTCATTATTGGACAGGTAAGGTCTCCAATTTCATCTGCTCTTTTTTTTTTTTCTTTTGTGAGTCAAATTGTGAATTCCGATATAATGTCAGGACAATTGAAAGAAAAGATAGAGAAAAAGACATTTAAAAGAAAACATAAAAGACTGTGAAACACCAGGTTTTATCCATCACCTGATATTCCCACCTTTTTATTTTTTTATTTAATATCAATCTGCTTTGCAGATAGCTTTACATAGGGATGCCTGCACAGATTCTTGATTTTTTAATTTATTATCTGTACTTCGTGGCCATGTAGGTAGCTTAAAAATACCTAGGAAATCATTTCCTTATTCTGTTCCTTCTGATAAAGTCTCAGCATTATGACTGTTGGTGGGAACAAGCATCTAGTTGGCTGGCTTCTTCGTGGACCCCTTCAACAGCTGTGATCATATTTGTGATCATGTCATTAATAAAATAAACACTTAATTCTATTAGCTCTTAAAATTAGATCTTAGAAAATTTAGTTTCCTTTATCATTCTTATTGAATTAGACTAATGGGAGAAATTCTTATATTTAACTTCTTATAGCAAGTTAATAAGCATGTAATTGAATTATAACATACAAATTTAAAAACACAGGAATGGAGCACAGAATTGTACCGCTAAAATGAGTGAGTCTTAGGAAAATAGTATATCAGGATGGTTAAGAGCACAGACGTTAGTTAAAGAGCAACTAGACTCTAGTTCTTAGTTTTACCTTTTATTTGCTGTGTGACTTTGGGCAAGTCATTTGATCTCCTTAGCTCCAGGGTTATAATTCACCAAATTGTATAATAATAGCACCTATCTCAAAGAGTTGTTGTGAAGATTAATTTAAATGTGGGCGCAGATAAAGTTTTTGTCATCACAGAGCCTGACACAGGTAAGTGCTTTATAGTGTCTATCATCATCATTTTCAAATTCCCTGTAAATACTAAATGAGAAGCAACTCTTTGAAATATTAAATAGAAAAAAAATTATGTCTATGTACATATTACAGGTATATACATATTATATTTACACACCGTCTTCGGCTTGGTTCTCTGGGAAAGAGAGTGTGAGACAGAGGTTTCTATGCAGGAAGTTTCCTCAAGGAGTGCCCTTGGGGTGAACACCTTTGGGAAAGTAAGAAAAGTAGGATGGGGAGAACGTACAGGACAATGTGGTTCCAGCAAAGGCCGCTAGCTGCACTGAGCCCTCAGAATCATCCCACCGAAGACCAGAGTCTTACAGACTCTTGCACTGACCTCCCCGTGAGAGGTATGACCTTGGGAGAGTCTACTGTCTTAGTAGCAATTCCCAAAGAGGAACACAGCTGGGATCTCTGGGATAACCAACATGCCCTGAAGATGTGGGAATAAACACCTCATTCCAGGTGGCACACCACAGCATCCACTACATGTCTCCATGTTGTTTTTTTTTTTAATTTTAATGTTATCCTTAGAAAATGGACTAAATTTAGGATAAGAGGGAAGGATTTAAAGGTACTTAAAGAATACCATTTAATTAAATGTGGAATGATACTTGGAAAAATACTTCCCCTACAGTGCTGCTCACATCAGGTGTTCTGGCTAAACATTATGTCCCTTGCCTCTCTAACCTCTTTGCCACTTTCCTACACTCTTGACTCCCTGGCTTTTCTCAATTCCTGCTTGATTTTTCTGTTTAGAGTACCTCCCACCCCAACTCATTGTTCATGTGACTCTTTAATTTATACCTTCTTTGAACCACCTATCTGAAGTATGTTTCCCTGGTTGTTCTTTATTGTAGCACCTTGATTCCTTTCTTGTCCTTTGCTACAATGTATACTTACCTTTTGCTTGCTTGTGACCTGTTTGTCTCCCCCATTAGACTGTAAGCTTCATGAGTACAGGAACCATATTTGCTTTGTTTACCATTACATACCCAGATGATCGGCACCCAATAAATAATGTATGGAATGGGTGAGTGAGGGAATGAATGGGTGAGTTCTATGATCAGTAAGGGAAATGCTGTCTTACAGAAGCATAACAGAACCTACCTGCCTTTCTCCGCTCTAGACAGTTTAAGCTGTGGTTACTATTAGTTTAAACCCATACTTATTTTCTTGGTTCTGAAAATAATTCCATATAACTGAAGGCTCACACATTCTTTTCTTAGTGTATCTTGGAAATATCTCTGTTGATAATAAATGTTTGGCTTCAAACATAATGGACAAAAAAAAAATACCTTTATCTAAACTATTCAATGATATATATACATATTTTTTATATATAGTTATATGTACACTTAGTTACATATATAGTTACATAATTTATGTAATTAAGAATATATATCCAGAGAGAATAATGAATTGTTAGATTGCTCATCATTGCTCGCCCAGTAGTAAAGTATTACGGTAAATTATAAAATAGTACACGTAGTCAAAAAGTAATATAGGTGGTTTTAAAAAATTCTTCCAGTACCAAAGTCCTTTAATGGCTTTTTTCAAAGAGGAAAACGTATTTGCATCTACCTGCCCACCTCCTGTATTCTAGTCTTAGGAATTAATAATCCACAGCCCTGTGTCTCCACCTTTAGAAACCACATGCCTCCTCTTTTTCTGTACATCCTCACTCCCTTACATCCAGGTGATCACTAAATGCCTCCGTTTCTGCCGCAGAAGTCCTTCACATCTGGCATCTGCGACCTCATCCACACCGCCATAGAGGATGCCACAACTTAGTCATCTCTCGTCTAAATTACTGTACTTCCAATCTCTCTGCTGTGAGCCTCTTCTCATTCCTAGCCAATGTCTTCACTGCCTTCAGGAAAGCCCTAGGAAAAATCAAATGTTGTTCTTCCCCTTAAAAATGCCCCCCCCCGCCCCGCCCATTCCTTGTGTGGCCCACAAAGCCCTTCACAGTCTAGCCCCACCCTGCTGCTTCAGTGTCACCTCCCACCATCCCCTTCCTAATGGCACCTCCTGTGCCAGGCCTCATGCGCACCACTCCCTCACCTGGCCACGCCCCTTCACTGCCCCCTGCCTTTCAGCTTGAGGTTTGCGCCTTTCCTGCCAGCAAACTCCTACTCATTCCTTAAGACTCAGTACAAAGATACCCTCTGGTGTGCAGTCGACCTGCTCTGACTCCCCCATTCTAGACTAAATACCAGTTCTCGCATGGTACTTGATTCATAATATTCATCAGGAGCGATTATAATTGATCTGGGATCTTCTGAGAAGCAGAGACGATTAGTATATTTAGTAGTTTACTCAAAAGTAGGGTGTGAGGCGGGCCTGGGTGGCTCAGTCGTTAAGCGTCTGCCTTCAGCTCAGGTCATGGTCCCAGGGTCCTGGAATCGAGCCCCGCATCGGGCTCCCTGCTCGGCGGGGAGCCTGCTTCTCCCTCTCCCATTCCCCCTGCTTGTGTTCCCTCTCTCGCTGTGTCTCTCTCTCTGTCAAAAAAAAAAAAAAAAAAAGTAGGGTGTGAGCTGTATAAAAAGATTGGCTGAAAAAAAACTTCAAATTTAACCTCATGGGTAATTTACCTTCATGGAGCCCCCAGTAGCTATTTACCCTCATGGAGCCCCCAGTAGCTATTTTACCTAGATCTCCAGCTTTACTAGAGAGAAACACCTAATTGGTCTCATCTTGTTTCAAATTTATGACCCCAAATTTAAAATGTCACTTAACACTTCCTAGAAATCCTACTGTACTTCCTTAGAAGATTATTTCACCCTGTCTTGTATTTTTAGGTCTCTTTTACTTACCCTAATACTCTCCCACTTGCCCATTGCACTTGGGTCTCCCTGACTTTGCTTCTGTTTCGCAAACATGCCAGCTTTGATCCTGCCTTAAAAACTTTGTACCAGCTGTTCCTTTTGCTTGGAACACCTCACCTTTCACCTTCTCGGAAAGACCTTCCTTACCCCTCCTCCAGTGGCTGCCCAATAGTCAGTGTCATATCATCCAGTTTAAACCTCTACTCAGGGTCGTGATCTTCCTCTTGTTGATTTGTTTGTTGTTTTTCCTATTTATCTTCTTAAACGAGAATATAAGCTCTATGATACCAGGGACCTTTTCTGCTCTTTTCTCTCTGTATTCGTATGTAATCAGTCGACCTACCTAAACTTTGTTATGTGATCTCTGAGGACCTTGTTAGAAGTACTCATATGTACTACTTCAGGGGAAGGAGCCCAGGCAAGGTAGTCTCATCTCTCGATTGTAACTAGAGGTGGCACAGTATGAAAATAAATATTTCTCTAGATTTGTGTGTATATCTTTTAAAAGGGGATTTTATCATTACCTTTTAAATAAACAATGGGAACTAGAAGGAGAAGAAAAAGACCAGGAAGGAAGAGTTGAAAATATTTTCCTTAATCTTCTAGTCATAATAAAGCTTCATTATTTAATTTTTTACTTATGTTTCTGAGAGTTCATTTTATTTTTCTGTGTTTTCCCCATACAGTACTTCTTTCTGGTTGGACTCATTATTGACTGGCTGCAATGTGATGTAGGGTCTAGTTTGATTTCTGCCACTGCCTGACTATACACACAACTTCTAGCCCTCACTTGCCTCATTTGTAGAACAATGAGTCTCATATCTTCTAGCTCAAAGATGCTGTGATGGTGTGAAGTAAGTCTTTCCATAGATGGTTGAGAGATTGCATCATCTGCCAGTTCTAGAAAGAAACAAAACATGTGTTATTGTAATATTTCTTTTTTTCCTGATAAACCCTTCGATACATCTAAATCCTTGTGATAATTACTTATTTCACTCATTATATTGAGAGATTTAAGAATAAATGTTAACAAACTAGAACTTCTACCACCTTTGAAAAACATTTTTTTAAAAACAGTGTGCTAAGCCCTACA
Organism: Neomonachus schauinslandi; assembly: GCF_002201575.2. NCBI lineage: Eukaryota > Metazoa > Chordata > Mammalia > Carnivora > Phocidae > Neomonachus > Neomonachus schauinslandi. Next base: position 80,469,458 of record NC_058404.1, read on the forward strand.
TTTTTTCTGTAAATTTTTGAGGTTGGCTCTTCATATTAAACAGTCTTAAGCTAAAGCTGAAGATAATGTTATTAATGCTAGCAAGATTTTGCATTTATAAAATTATATTCGATATGAACTATTTTCATTGCTTCACTTGAAGTGCTCTGAGAGAAAAGGCGCTGTTGCATCATGCAGTGGGATATCCTGGTAAACAGTGTGTGATAGAAACATCACCAAATCAGGACTTGGAAATAAGAATAGCCATTATTCACCATGTACAGGCCCTGGTTCTAAAGCATTTTATATTTATTTAATAACTTAATCTTCCTATGACTACTACTGGATCCATTTTACAGATGAGGCACAGGAAAGTTAAGGATTTGCCCAAGATTACAAAGAAAGAAGCTCCAAAGTCCATACCTTTAACCATGATGCTCTGTTGCCTCAGGAGGTAGAGGTCATATTCCTTGCTCATACCCCCACCCCTCCTCAATGACCTTTTAACATTTTATGCCAGTTGTTTGGGCTCTCTGTGCCTTTGTTTTAAACTATAAACTGAGCAGGATAATATCTGCAGACAATTTAAGTAATACTTTAGTAGATGATGGGTGTTTACTGTATCCCATGTATTTTTACTGTTTATACTTTTTGGATATTATTTTGAATCTACTCAGTATTTAATAAAAATATTTTTAAAGAAAAGAGTTATATACATTGGATTTGATTTCGTATCCCTGGCTATACATTTCAACAGACTATTAAAGAAAAAGCAAACATTTTATGAAAATATATGGATTCAGTGGAATAGAAGATAAAACTTGAAGAAACAATCTGAAGTCACCTTGAAGAAAAATAAATCTTTAAAATTCAGACTTAATATGAAAAATTATCCATCACATATCCCCACTCAAAAATCAATTTATAAATATAAAGACAGAGTAGAAGGAAAAAAAAGCAAGAAAATGCCCCAGAAAAAAATTGGAGAAAACTAAAATGATGGATATTACATTTCTCAGTTATCTCAGTATATAAACATTCCTCACCTAAGACATATTTTCTCAGGTTTCCAGCGTGGAGGTCATACAGTAATTGATATGTGGCTCAGCTTATTAAAAGTACTGGGATTCAAGTCTAAGTTTCCCTTCTAAGCTCTCCTGGTGTTTAATTTAAAATAGAGAAAATCAAAATTAAGAAAGTGAGACAATAAAGAGCTTCCTGAGGAAGATGTTTTTCCTTCCCACTCCATGGGGAACAGCAAGTCAACGAGGATTTGTCATCTAATGTTGAATGCCTAACTTTCTGTGAGCTATGAGTGCAAATGAATTAGTATAGATCCTGAAGAAAGCTACAGCTGGCCACCTTATCAAGATGCTTTTTCCCACCTCATCTTGACTGTCCCCCCCCCACCCCCGAAGAGGGAATTCTGAGGCGTCTATATCAGGTTGGGTTGCTATCGCCAGCAAAGGCTTGTTTCCTATAAGGTTATTAAATGTTTCTACAAGGCAAAGAAATTTGGAGAATTTTTTTTTTAAAGATTTTATTTATTTATTTGAGACAGAGAGAATGAGAGACAGAGAGCATGAGAGGGAGGAGGGTCAGAGGGAGAAGCAGACTCCCCGCCGAGCAGGGAGCCCGATGCGGGACTCGATCCCGGGACTCCAGGATCATGACCTGAGCCGAAGGCAGTCGCTTAACCAACTGAGCCACCCAGGCGCCCAAATTTGGAGAATTTTAAAATGACATAGATTCTTGACAAATGGAGGATGATTGTATTGAAGTGTTAGTGGCTGAATGAAGAGAAGATGAGGTTTCCTGACGTTTATATCCACAGCGTATCTTTAAAGCATATCAATGTGACTTCACCCAGTAGTTTATGAAAGATTTTAACACTTTTCTTGCTACACTGTTGCAAAAGCAGCTGCTTTGTGAATTTAATTTTAGAAGCAGATAGAAAAGCTCTATGGGGCCTGGCAAAGCTATAAAATGGTTTGCTTAGAAAACACAGACAAACATCATTACAAGACTAAAAACAGTGAAAGACAATCTGTTTTCCCCTAGGGTTATTGCTTCGCTTTTGGGTCTGTCCAATTTCCAACTTTCTAGTTGTTTTCTTTATCAAGATTAAGTATCCAGCATTAACACATTGATGTGTTTAGAAGAAAGACATTTTGGCTAAGAGGATGCAGGACTTAGGAGTCCATGTTTCCTGCCATATTGAAAGAGTCCTTCTATACTCTGAGACTCTGAGTACTTCGTACTGAACAAAGAGGTAATTAGGTCAACTAAGTCAAATTGCAGCTTATAAAGTAGATTGATGATTAGAGATTTGTCTTGGTTTTTAAAATGGCTTTGACTTTCAGTTATACCTCATTCATATTTATCTGTTTATTTTGCCAGTGGGGTCACTGGTGGTAGAAGACGACACTCTACTTTGGGAATTGGTATCATACATTCTATAAACTATTTGCAGAGAAAGGACTTTTGTGTCTTTAATCATTGTATATTAAAACACGATTGGAGGACAGCATCAATTTCAATAACTCTGTGTAACTTCCATTTATTTTATTTCCTTAAGGAGTTGAGTTGTCTTAAATTTGGGCAACTACTAGTTTTATGCTACCAAACATAATAGATTATGAAATAACCTCTTAAATGAAGTCTCTCTGTAGCCTTCTAGTAAGCAGTTACTCCCACGGGGACATACCTGAACATGGGGCCATCTGGGTACCTCAAGCACTATTATCCAAAATTTGTGTTCTAATGCATCAGCCCAATAACATTGTGTGGCAGAACTGCTCTTACTTTTCTCTACCTTACTGTAGTTTTCTTAAGTAATCTCTGTGCCCAGCGTGGGGCTTGAACCCATAACCCTGAGATCAAGAGTCCCATGCTCTACCGACTGAGCCAGCCAGGCATCCCTATCCCTTAGTTCATTTTAATCTTAAAGAAAGAAATGAATAAAATAAATTACTATGATTTGGGATCACATCTACAAAAAGAAAAACCATAAGTTTTTTTTATAAATCCAGCTGTAATTTTAATTACAAGGTCTTTTTTTTTAAATATTTAACCACTGTTTGTCTACATATATAAAAAACACTGTTTCTCTTTCATTCCCAGCCCACACAGCCTTCAAGGTGTTATTCCTGTACTTTGTACCAACTTGTCAGCTTTCTGCCAGTATTTCCTTTATTAATACTAGAGTTTCACTTACTGAGTCCTTGAGAATGGATGAAGTTGATCTAATAGCCATTTGTTCAAATGTTCTCTTGAGAGTAGTTTACTTTGTTCTTGAGTATCTGTGAAGGCATGCTCCATTGCGAATTAAACCTTTTTAGCCACAGAGTAGAAGATGACAGAACCCCCTCAGCCTTGTCAGGAGAAGTTCCCTGACCTCATTATTGCTAATGGGTCATGGTAATTCAGCCTGTTGTGAAATCTCATGTTCAATTATGCAGGATAATGAGTGACTCGAAACTTAATATGTCTCAGCCACAGTCCTTATTACAGGGTTTGTTCGGCTTCTTTCGAAAGTGTAAGGTTTTAAGTAGAGTGGTTCACTTTTATATCCAAGCAAAAGTTATCACCAAAATCAACCTGTCCTGATTTTAAATATCTGATTTGATTTTTAAAGAAGAGAGGATTGCTGTGTAACTTTATTCACTCATCCTTTTGTAGGAGAGTTAGGACAGGTTTATTCATTTTTAAGTGTTAATTCTAGAATTCTAAAAGCATGCAAATGGCATTTGTCTTTGGATTCACAAAAACTCTAGATATTCAGAGTTTGAATTATTTAAACTCCCACAACACATGCACTTTTGCTTTTCAAGCATGAGTTATAATTTAATTAAAAACTTCTGGTGCTTTGCTTGCATTTTAAATATTAATATGTTCCATGGATCACTTTCGATTATCTACTATCTTGAAATTCTTGAAGATGTCAGATTTTTAAGATTCCCAAAGTTGCACTTGGAATTGTCTATTGAGGCAAAGGGGACTGTGATAATTACACACATCCATTAGGATCAGCAGAGGAGATAAACTTTGGGGAGGCTTAATGGGCACGTCTCAGTGACAGCTAGCAAAGAGCATTTGGCATGATTAAGGATGGATTTGAATGCAGTTGAAAATATACTCTCATTATGGACACCAGTGGAAGTTAACTACAAATGTTAAATCCCCCAGAAGAAGAGTGGTGTGGCAGGGAAGCTTTGAAATCCACTGTGGCCTTCATCCAAATTATTCTCTTTCCTTTATGTCTTTCTGCTGTCAGAATCACTTTGCGATGCCCAACTCAACTCTCTACATCTTCGAAAAGAGGCAACCTGTTGATCTCTGTATTTCAGATTGTCCGAAGATACATCAAGGATTGGCTTGAAAGAAAGAAACCGCCTTTTGGTGCTATCAGCAGCAGCGTGCTCCTCATGATCATCTACACCACCTTCTGTGACACGTTCTCTAACCCAAATATTGACCTGGATAAATTCAGCCTTATTCTCATACTGTTCATAAGTAAGTTGGAAGAGGGAACATTCTTGCTATCCCCTCAGTCTCCTCAGGAGCAAAGCATAGCAATTTGTGTCCCCTAAGTTCATTTTGAATGTTAATTTGATTAGAAAAGAATACTGAGCTTCATCTTATATGTGCTCAGTGACTTTTTCATGTGTGTCTGTTCTTTAAGAAGTCATCAGTTATGTATTTATGATTTAATGTCCTTTGTTTTTTGTGTTTGATTTATAATAGTTGATGCCAGATGAAAGAAGCCATGGGATCTGTCACATTCAAATATTAGATTGAGCACTTTTTTGCCAATTTATTTTTACTATAACTTTGAGCTAATCTTACCCTTTATTGTGAGTTCAAAGTAGGGTTTATTTACTAAATACTGTCATTTTCAAAGTTTAATAATTGGCTGAGTTAGTTAAAAGGTGGATATTTACATCATCTTTTCTATTAAAATACACCCAAGGTAGTACCATTTCAGTTTAAGAAGTGGCAAACTATGAAATGCAAGTAAACTGCAAGGATCAAGTATCAGCCTTTTGTTCCGTTTATCCTGTAATACCAAAGACAGCTTTGTAATTATAATGCCTGAGAATCTTTTGTTATTAAAATCAACATGACTTATTCCAAAATATGTATTAGATGCCTACTACAGTCATGCTATTTGCTGTGAATACCCATAGCATAAACCAGCTCTTTCTAAATTGAACAAATTAAATAACCAAGTCTCAAATCAAGGAGGGTTTTAGATTTGCAGAGTAGTAGACATCATACCAGATGCCTGGGGATATCTTCCATAAGAACAAGTTCAGTCCCACTAACTTCAGTGATTCTATTGGTTTAGCAATGTGTGTCTGTTTTCCTACTTGCTATCTCATAAGTTGAAGATAAAACTAAGCATACCAGTAACTACGCTACAGATATTTTTATACCCCTAATTTAGATTCGATCTTTTTTCTTTCAGTATTTTCTATTCAGCTGAGTTTTATGCTTTTAACCTTCCTCTTTTCAACAAGGTAAGTGGTACGGTAGCTCTTACGGTTGTTAGTTTTCTAAATGACAAATCGTGCTGTGTACTTGGCTTCTATGCCACTATGCTATTCTAGTGTTTCTCCAGTCTCCTGACCATTCCATCTTGCTCCTGCCACCCTCAGGTTGTAGACATTCCCAAAGGGTTTGTCCGCGGCCCTTGTGTCATCTGCTCGCATCATGTGCTTAGGTGGCCTCCTCCTCCATTCTGCTGGCTCGAGCTGGCAGCTTCCTGCTGATGATTTTCAAGCCTAGACCTTCCATTCCGATGTTTTTCCTGAGTTCCAGCACTATTTATCACTAACTATTTAGATATCTTCACCTGTCTTAAGAAGACCTCAGTCTCAAGATGGAATTAAATTTTTTCCCCAATACTTCCTCTTTCTCTCTCATTTCTTTATTGTTAATGGAATCACCATCCACATGGTTACTCAGACTGGAATCATTATTTTTAAAATGTCTTGGTCCTGCCTCTGTAGTATTTTTTGTGCTCCCAAAGCCACTTCCCTATCCTCATTAAATTGGTCTCTGTGCCCTAGTTCATCTTTCCTGTTCTTAAAGGCTCACCTCTAATGCAGCTTCTTCCACCAGTATTGTACATTCAACCAGCATTACTTAAGCCTTCGGTATGAGGAAGTTACCACAGTGAGGACTACAAAGAAGAGATGATTCTGGGCGCCTGGGTGGCTCAGTTGGTTGGGCAACTGCCTTCGGCTCAGGTCATGATCCTGGAGTCCCGGGATCGAGTCCCGCCATCGGGCTCCCTGCTCGGCAGGGAGTCTGCTTCTGCCTCTGATCCTGCCCCCTCTCATGTGCTCTCTCTCTCTCAAATAAATAAATAAAATCTTTAAAAAAAAAAAAAAAAAAAAGAGATGATTCTGACCTTGCATGAGTTTGTAGACTAGATATATGTCTGATAACTAAGTGTCCTCTCAGTGGACAGTGAGCCAACCTGTAGTCAATTCAAAGGAAAAAGCACTTCCAGAGAGAGTGGTAGAGCAAGGCTTCATGGAAGAGATGGGATTTGACATGAGTTATAAAGAATGGCTAATTATTTCAGCAGACCAGCAAACCAAGATGCAGAGAGGAGCTTCTTGGTGGGGAAAAAACCCAATAATGCAAGTGTGGGACACACACACACACACACACACACACAGTGGGACAGTAGGAGCAGAAAAAGATTAAAAAATAATAACAGTAACTAGAAAGGCAGGCTTAGGCCAGATTGCCAGGTGATGGCAGTGAGTTGCCACAAGGGAAAAGGCCCAGGGTTTTTGTTTTAGTTTTTGTTTTGTTTGGAGAGAGAGTGTGCACATGCACACGCGAGCGGTGGGGAGGGACAGGGAGACAGAGAATCTGAAGCAGGCTCCACGCTTAGCACAGAACCTGACGCAGGGCTGGATCTCAGGACCTCGAGATCATGACCTGCGCTAAAACCAGGGGTTGGACGCTTAACCGACTGCGCCACGCAGACGGCCCGGCCCAGGTTGTTTTTGAGATCGAAACAGTGGCCGAGTTGTTCAGGCCTCGTGTTCAGCACTTGGCCCTTACAGCACTTGGAATAGCATGAGGCTGATTGTCAGCAGTCAATAGAAATTTATTGATTGGTGTAATCTGAACCATTTTCCCTGGCTTGTGGTTGTGATTTATAAAGTAAGAGGGAAGCCTGGAGCCATTAAGACACCGAGAAAATGTGACTTAAATGGGTAGTGTAGGAGTCGGAGCTATTTTAAAGTTCTTTTTGTAAACGGTTTGTTATGTCACCCTAGAAAAGATGTTTGCCTTTCACCAGCTGTTTGTGTGCTGGTCCTTGGGGCAGAAGTCATATCAGAGCTACTCCTCCTATCCTGTCAGACTGGGTAGGATGCAGATGTCCGGTCAGTGACTAAAAACATGCTGAAAAGCACAGAATGGCTGCTGCTGGAATGGCTGAAGGAGGGGTGGGGCCGGGATGCTGTCACAACTGGTTGAATTAAAAGTGAGAATTTTCAGTGTGGAGTAGACTGGATTTGCAAAAGGCCTTGAGATCTTAAGGCCCTTTTATTCAACAAAGTTCTCTTGCATTTTGAACTTGCTCAACCAATGGTCAGACATGCACATTCTTTGATAAACAGCAGAATAAGGAGTGGCTATAATCATGCCCCTCCCCAAAATGTGCCATTAAAAATCAGGGATTTTTCAATTGAACAAAATTCAGAAGATGGTTGTTTGTTTTGTTTGTTTTGTTTTTTTAACTATGAGAGACCTCATTTGTGCCTAACTAAGGATTTTATTGGAGCAATAAAAGATATGTTTACAGAGCCAGGCTCTGTGGCAGGCACTGTGCTAGGGACTATATGTATGTTCTTTCATGAAAGTCTGACAACAAAGACCCCTGATGATGGAAGGTTAGCATAAACCAGGAGAGACGAGCTGAGAAAATTCAACTTTCCTACAACACTCCTCTTACCTGGTTAACATTTCTTGGATTTACTGACCTGATGTGTTAGCTTTCTAGAGTCTGGCATGTGAACTACTACTTTGAGTATTTAAAATACATTTTAGAGTTACTACTCTGTGTTCTTATGTGTCGACAGAATAATGTCAGGGTTAAAAATTCCAATTCTAGAGTCAGACAGACATGAGTTTCAATCCTACTCAATAACTTTGTGACTTTTGTCATTCCTCATTTATAAAATGGAGATAGTAATAGGACCTACCTCATAGAGTCATTTGGTGAAATGAATAGTATGCACAGAAAGTCCTCATCACAACCCTAGCGTATACTAAGTGCTCAATAAACGTTAGCAACTGTCAAATATTTATTATACCAAAACAGTTTATCTATATTATTGCACAAACTAATGATGGAAGAGAGGAAATTAGCATTTCTAGCTTCGTAGTACATTCTCTTTGATGTTACACTGTCACAGATGCTAGGAGACGAGCTGATTCATCAAACCAAGAGTCAGTTGTCCAGAGTACCCTGTCCACAGTCTGCAACCTGGGGAAGCTGTCAGAGTTAAAATAAAGTGTTGAAAAGGTTAAGAAAAAGAAAGCAGTAATTGTGAGCCTTTAAAAAATACATAAAAGACAGTTTGGAAAGCTGATAACTAGAGTAATAGAAACCCAGAGTATCACTGGAGTGACAGAAGAAACTATTGAGAAAGAAAAAAAGAAGAAAACAAATTTTGAATATTTGTATAGGTGTTTTCATCCCTGTCTCAGTACATTTTTAATCAGATGTCTCAATCGGCTGCTCCTTGTAGCCCCGGGAGGGAAGGAGGTGGTGGGAAGGAGCGAGGGAGGGAGGGGAAGAAGGCAGGTATTAGTATTAATGGTAAATCTTACCATTTCAGACATGAGGCAACTAAGCCACAGAGCTCTGGGTAACTTGTTTAATGGCACACAGCTAATGACAGATGAGGGCTTCTCCTAAAATTAAGTAAAGACAAAACACAGGTACAGAGGTTAACAAAAGAAAGTATTTCACATGGAAGTTTCCTCCTCTGAAAACAGTGGGCTTGGATGGAACTCTCTCAGAGGACCTTTTCTGCTCCACATTCTGTGATTCTACTAGTAAAACCTTCTGACATGTTTTCCTTTGTGAATACTGCAGAGAAAGGCAAGATAAATATTATGTGGAAAACACTGATTGAAAGCTTTGTAAAAGAGCATAAAAAGACCAGTTGGGAAGAAAAGGAAATAAACATCTCAAGGGGAGCCAAAGTGATCAAAAGAATTATAAAAACAGGATAAAAAGAAAATCAATATTAAAAAGAGATAAGGTAGAGTTAGAAAATAAATAGTAATGTGATTCCTTTCAAGAGCGTGAACAGACACAATAGAGACGTTAATCACTGAAAATAATTATAGTCATTACCATTTCAATATAACGCACAGGATGTGTCCTTTTTCTGGATGTTGTCATGACTTTCTGCCCTTAGGCCACCGCTTGACGGAGCATGGCCGAAGGAAGGTTACCTACCTTACCAAGGTAGCGGCTCACATCCACTCAAGTGTGTGGCAGTGTTTTGGTTTTTGTTTTCGTTTTCTTAATTTCCTTCTCAGAAAGCAGACTTGTCTCCACTTTGGGGCAGCCTACTTACTGGTGGTGTGTGACTTGAGAGAAGTTGTTTACCCTTGTTGTGCTTCAAGTTCCCTTTTCGGAAGAAGCAAGCAATAGTAGTACCCTCGGGCTTTAAGGCTGTTCCAAGAAGAAGGAAATACTGGGAGTAGAGGGCTTAGAAGAATGCTCAGTGTTTCCTGCTGTGGTGATTCATCAGCACCATCCTCCTCTTCGTGAACAGAGGCCTCAGTGAGCATTTGCTCTATTGGCTTTCCCCACGGCCCGGGTTATGGAGCAGTCTGTTTCTCTACAGATGGAGGATTTAGGGAGAATATTGTTTTAACCTTTAATGGTCCATTTTTATGTGCTGATACTCCCTCCCCACTGATGGACCCTGTGTCAGTAGACCGTAGGGCACTGTTCCAACGCAGATCGGGCTGGAAACTTCCCCGCGCAGGCCTAGCTTCAGCCACCTTACCTGAAACGGGACGAGGAAGCAGGGCTGGCAGATATTCTTCTTAGCCGCACTGTAAGTGCTGCTCTGACCCATGACAGCCAAGGCCAGATTAAATCAGAGCCTTCTCGGCCAGAGAGATTTTGACACACGAAATGCGCTACAGCCTGGAAAAGAACAAGGTATCAAGCAGAACAAAGTTCACTAAAGGAGAAGTGTGTTGCCGGACTCTTGAGGAAAAAAAATGAACTGCATGATCCAGATGCAGCAACAATGGGTTATAAACAAGGGCAGCAAAAGACTACAAAGGCCTTTGTAGCGTCACCAACACCACAAGCATGGCTGGAGAACAGCCTCAACCTAGGCCAGTTTGTGATGCCACGTGCTCCGCAAGCACAGGTGGGCCTTCATTCCTGTCGAAGGGGTTTACTCACTGTGAATTGACTCTATTTCCTACTCCCCAGTCTGCCTCTTTCAAGTTTTCCTAATCTCTTAGGTTCCCAGGCCTCAGCATTACCTCCAGCTCTGTGGATGAGTGAAGTGCCTCATGCTTTACAAAGAAAGTAAAATCTCTGACATAAATTGCCTCTCCTTTCCCATTCTCTACCTGAAAATTTTCCATATTTTTCACTCACCCTGTCTTCTTTTGTGTCCAGTTCACGGACTAGAAAATAAGCCCTCTCAGGCTAATCCCACAGCCTGGGCCTCTCCTCTGACCTCTCTGACCTCTCTAAGGACCTGGTTTCATCAGTTGTTTCTACCCTGGGTCTTCACTGTCTCTGCATGGTCACGTTCAGATTCCCATGACCTTTTTCTTCTCTTTACCAGAGTTCTTGAAAAAACGGTACCCTCTCATTAATACAAATTCTCTTCGCTCCTTGGCCTCCTCCCCAGGCCCCACTGGGCCTCCCCTTCCCTTCCCTATTTCCATTAACGCCCTAGTACTGCTCTTAATCCTATGTGCCCAAAGCTTCTTGTTTTTCTTTCATTCTTCCTCCTCTCTCAAAGTAACAGTAACAATAAAAAGATCAGCTAGCTTGTGTTAAACATTTGCAGTGTGCCAAGTTCTTAACAAACAATGGTATTTATCCTCGCAATGGCCCCTAAGAGATCAGCAGTATTATCCCCATTTTCTATATAAGCAAAAGGATGGTCTGGATTGAAATTCAGCTGGGTCTTCCCCCAAAGCCTGTGCTCTTAAGCTGCTGGGAGGGAATATTTCACAGAGGTCAACATTTGACAAGTTCTTTTAATTCTGTCTTCATGTCTCTTACCAGCATCCCTGCCCTCACTGTGGTTCTTCAGGCCCTGACAGCTTTCTGCTTCCTGCCCAGCCTCATCATCACCAGTCTTTCTTACGCTGCACTGGGTGGTTAGTCCTCCCAACCTCCTTAGCCTGTCTTGTCAAGTCCACACTGCTGGTCACAAACCAGCGCCCCTGCACTCAAGTCAGCCTGAAGAGTCTGCTCCTTGCCAACTGCCCCCTTCACCCCCAGATATCAGTCTCACTGCCCCTTACCTGAAATACACACCCACCCACGTCTAAACCTGGCCTTTAAAGCCAGCTCAATGGTTATTTCCTTCAAGAAGATTCTCTGTGTGCTCCATCATTATCCCGCATTCCTTACCAAGCTTGAGATAATCCTTTTCTTTGGTGCCATAACCCTCCCACCCCCTTTTTTCCTCTCTTTCTCAATCTCCCTAGTATGTATATATATACATGATGAACAAAGGGATCAAGGAATATGTCAGCCGTGTAGTTCAGTGTTTAAAAGGAAAAGTGATATCACAATATAAATATGATAATAAAATGTGGGGACAGTAAGGCAATCTTATTATACTCAACTGATGCATATCCATGAGAATCCTCAATTGAGGTGAGACACCAAAAACTGTTTGGGAAGTTGTTATCCAAAAAGAGCAGGAGGTAAGACTGGTTAGGAAGCATGAGCACACATGACTTTTCAGAGGAGAGAAGACCAAAGGGCAATTTTCATATTCTCTTAACACGGGGATGAGGAGGAGGAGGAGGCCCTTCTCCCCTCCAGTGAATATATAACAAAGAAAACAGGATGTGTGGATCTATTTAGGGAAGATTTTTCTCCCAATGAAAGTTATAGTGAGGATGAGGTTACTAAGGAAAGCGGTGGGATCACTTTCTTTAGAGATCCTTAAAAATTGGATTGATTGTTATATCCACAATTATACATATAGAGTCAGGTTCTGGAGTGTTTTCCATTTGCTAACTCAGGGCAGGGAATGAATAGACTCACTGTAACTTCAAATCCTGATTCTGTAGAAAGAAATAGTTTCTAACATATCAAGCACACTAACAACAATAACAACAACATTTCTAATCCTTTTGGCTCCTGGTTCTCTAAATCTTTATGTTCTAAAATAGAAGATCTGAGTATGAAATTCACCAGTACTGGTCCCCATAACACTTAATGGATTTTAGCTAAGTGAGGTTTTTTTTTTTAATGCTTAACGTATTTGATACAACATAGAGATATTGTATCGCCTACCTTATGGGATAGTTCTCTTCAAATGTATAGAACTTAGAGGAGTATCTGATACACAATAACAGCTCAAGGAATGAAAACTTGTTATTTTTACTGAAACATGTGATGTTCAATCTTTGTTCATACCATGTATTCCTCCAAAGGGTGTGTTTGCTGCCAGAAAGGTCTGCTGCTTCTTGAGGGAAGCAATTATGGAGATACGTTAACTCTTTCAAGCCACTGGAATTAATATCAAGTGATAGCCTAGTAACTTTGCTAACACAGGTCCCCACTGCATGATTTTCACAAAGCCAGAGGCCTCCACCACACATTTTTTAGAGCAACTTTATTTTTAATAACCAATAACTAGATACAGCGCCGCTGTCCTTCCATAGGTGAATGGTTAAACAAATTATGATACATACATATCATGGAATGCTATTTAGCAATAAAAGTAACAAACTATTGATACACACAGCAACTTGGATGAATGTCTAGGGGTCAATGCTGAGGGGAAAAAAGCCGATCCCAAAAGGCTACATACCATATCATTCCACACACAGAACATTTTGAAATGAAAACTTTTTTGAACAGCTTGGTGGTTGCCAGAGGTTAGGAATGGGGGATGGGGAGAGGAGCATGGGGAAGTGCGGAGAAGTGGTGTCCACCACACATTTTTAAGACATTTTCTTCATGGATAAATGACTCAGGAATGATTCTCTAAAAAGAAATTCAGACACTTCTCTACATTTGGGCATAGAATTACTTCTGTCACCAGGATTGATCAAAAGGATGTTAACATGAAGGTAGGTACTACATTTGATTTAGGATGTGTTAAGTAGGCTTTTTATACAAGTATTTGTAAAACACTCTTTTTGCCCCTAGGAATAATTCGGGTTTCACACCAGCAGACACTGTGGCTATCATTTTCTGTTCTACACACAAATCCCTCACACTGGGTAAGTGATTCGCAGAGTTAAAAACCAACTTCATATTATCCTCAGACAGTTACATCTTATGATTTTGAAATTTAAGCAACTCTTCAACTTAAATGGAATGGAGTATTGTCCACTCCGTTAGATAAAGAACAAAAGCAAGGTGAGGATGGGTCATTCCTTTTAAATACCATTATTTGATTGAACCAATTTTTGAAGGCCTAAATTTAATAGTGTAGGATTTAGCTTAATTTATAATTATGTTTGTGATTCTCATAAAAGGGTTTCAATGTAGAATGTGAACATTAAAAGCCGGGGGACGGGGTGGCAGGGATGGGGAAGGATGGGGAACTTCTAAAAAGGAATGGGCAAAAACTTGGCTTTGGAAAGCTCTAGAGTTGCCCCTGGAAAATGTTAACTTATTTTTTGGGAGCTTGGAGCAAGGTAGAGATATTGTTACTCTAATCTGATACTGACATTAAAGTTCATTTCAGAATGTTATTTCTATAAAGAAACACAACATAGTTATCATTAATTTTAGGTGCTAATCATTAAGTTAATCTGATTAGCACCTAAAGTGAAATATGTATTTATTTAATGGACTAAAGTAGATCAAGAAGAAAACTGCTGTTTTCTACTAAGCTTTACCCATTGTAGTGGCATTATCCTAATAACCTGTCCAGGAATCTGAATCCATGCTTTTAGTCATTAAAAGTCATTAAGTAATCAGGAACTTCTTGAAATATACATCATTCACAAACTCCTTGAGGTAGTCATCACATTGTGGTAAAAACTTGCATTAAAAATTTCTTTACATTTTGGCATGAGACTCACTTAAGAGAATGAAAAATCATGGCATTGCTCTGCCTATTCATGTTAAAGAAGTTCAGTCTGTAAGCTAAAAAAAAAAAGACATTTCATAATGTTTTTACTAACCCCAAGCATATTTGTTTAGATAGAATCTATTGTCAGTCTTGCCAAGTTTGGAAAATGATTTTGAAATTGGACAGACTCTTTAAGGAGCACTTGCTATCTAGGGCTTCAGCTTATTTGAATAAACAACATACAGTTAGTTGACCCTTGAATAATGCAGGTTGGGGCTTAGGGGAACCACCCCCCTGCATAGTCAAAAATCCATATATAACTTTTGACTTCCCAAAAACTTAGCTACCAATAGCCTTCTATTGATGAGAGGCCTTACTGGTAACAGTCAACTAACACATATTTTGTATGTTATATGTATATACTGTGTTCTTACAATAAAATCAGTTCGAGAAAAGAAAATGTTATTAAGAAAATCATAAGGAAGAGAAAATAGATTTACAGCCTTGTACCGTGTTTATCGAAAAAAAGATCCACATATAAGTGGACCCGTGTGGTTCAAACCCATGTTGTTCGAGGGTTAACTGTATTGAATGTCTGTACCTTGCAGTATTTCTATTAGGCTTTCTTCATAATATCATTAAATCGAAGTTGAGAGAGCTTTGGAAGGCACATGCCAATCCTGACTTTGTGACTCTGGACAAATCACTTAACCTCCCTGAAACTTAGCTTTCTCATCTGTAAAATGGGGTAGCATAATCCTCACTTTATAAAGTTTATTAACATTAAAGATAAAATGTGTTAAGTACCCAGCACAGTATTTGTACATAATAGGTAGTCAGTACCCGGCAGAATATATACAATCATTGCACTGTGTGTAGACTGCGAGGGACTAAATTCTGTAGCCCGCCTAGCTGTTGTTATTAGTTATCGGTAACTATATTAGTTATGACTGTGTTACTGTTTCCAGGGTTCCAGTCCCCTGACCCCTTGTCCTCTAGATTTTCATGAAATAGGTGTGGTTTAATTTTTGACCTCAAAGAAATCATCTTGCACTAACCCCACCCCCACCCCTGTGCTGTTACTCTGCTGTAATGTCTAGTGCTCCAGGTCTCCTAAAAGCTAAGGGGCTCTTATAAAGGTAGGTGGTCCAGAGGCAAGAGCTGCCAGGTGCCTCAGGTGTCCAGAGCCAGAGATCAAATGAGCCCGTGACCTAAGATGCAATTCGCTTTTAAATCCCAGACACTCCCAGGGGTTTGCTTTTGGAAAACCGAAATGGCTGTTTTGTCTCTCTACGATGTTCTTCTGTGCTGGAGCTGACCGTGTTGAGCAAATTGCTCAACCCAAGAAGCATACTGCAGCACCATCAGTATTCTTTCCTTTTCTATAAGTAAAATACCTACCCATTAGATCTTTTTCTTTTTTGTCTTTTTCTTTTTCTTAATCTCAAAGCAATATTATTCTGTTCTTGACACTTTCTGAAACCTGATTTTCAGGCAAACGGGGACTCTGAACACTAGTCAGAGGTAGCTGTTTTGCTAAAAAGGGTTGAGTTAACTTGACTTTTGTCTGCTTATGTACTTTGTTTTTGCAGTGTTCTCCCGTGAAATAGATCTTAGATCCTCCAATAAGGTACTAGCGTGGAATCTAAGTAACCGTAGAGTCTAAATCCTTAGTTATTTTCATAACATGATAGCCATGAGCACTCTTAGAATTGCAAGACCTAAATACTTGTCCTCATTCTTCCACTGAGACATCCCCAGGCTTCAGTTTCCTTAGCTCTTAGATTCGGGAATTTTACTTCCAACCTGCCTAGTCTATCATTGCCTTGATCATACCTGGCTTCCTTCCTGCAGGCTCCCAGGTAGCCTTTATAAATATGACCTCTTTGCTACTTATCTCAGTGAGGTGACATGGGTTGCCCTTGTTCCAGCAGCACCCTTATTTCTACCTGTAGCAAGGGGTGTTTGGCTCAACATCACTAGAATGGCCTTGGCAAGCCCTATAATTTCACTGTATCCATTTTCACAAAATGCAAAGCATGCTCCCCTCTCCTGGTGACCTGACATCACTGGTATAGAGGATGTGCCATGATAGTCGCCTGAGCTACAGGCCAATAATTATCCTAAGGGAACTCTTGTCTGCATGGAAATGAAAGAACATCACACTAAGTGTGAAAAATTCACATTCCAGAAAGCAGGGAACATATTTCAGATAATATCACTCAGAGTTCTACTATCTTTCACCTCTCACACAAAGATGAAATACAATGGATTATAATATATCTATTTGGCATTTAGAAAAAATATCTAACCCTTTTGAGATCACTATCAAAATATTGCTTCTAGCGATTTTATACATACACAATAAACACATGTACATGCATGTAACGCCTCCAATAGAATACATTAAGTAAGCCTTATGAAATACCATTCATTATTATATACAGTATTTGTATTCAAGAATAAATCATTGTAGGCCAAGTGGTACCCAGGTAACTAATGAACCAAAGATGAAAATTCTCGCTTGAGAAGCCTTCTGAATATTCTCTTGTACACACACTTCAATTTATTTTATTGTTCGTGCTTTTGCCCTGTCTCAATCTCTTCAGTGTACTTGCATCTACGCAGATGTTGAATTTGATTCATTGCTTTTATTAGTGCATTTGCCATTGATTGATTAGTTCTTCGTATTAGTACTTTTTCTATTGATTGATTGCAGATGAAGTGACTATTTGACCTTTAATTATGAGGCTTCCTATTGAAAATGACATTGAGCTATGGCTTCACATAATCCATCTGGAAAGCCTGACATGATGCCATTCCCTGGAGTTCGTTCAGGAAGAAAGAGGAGGCCTGAAGGAAGCACGGAGCTATCACTGTGCTTCATCTAAAACAATACTACAGGGCTTGTTTGCTGCTCTCCTAGAGCTTCAACTCAGGGTTGGAGGTAATTTTATATTTTGTCAAGACAGCATCACTTGCTGTGGATTGCCGTAAAAGCCATGAACTCTCCCAAATTCTTCTCTAGTTTGATGCTGATTTTTGAATAATAATAATCTGTGTCATCAAATGACAAGATATTTTACATAGCAGAGACTGAAGAACAGCTTGCACCCTGGTTCACAATGGCTCAGTGCACAGTCAGTCAATAGATCTCATCAAGAAAGAGATTCGATCCAAGACACTCTGTGGAATTAGTATTTTACTTTTATTTTATTTATCCTTTTCTCTTGAGTATTCAAATCACTTTGCTTATCTAGAGTTCCGATATATGTAAAAAACATTCTCACAATGCCAAGAAAGAGAATGTTTCAGGATGTTTGAGGTCCTTAAGTGTATGTTTATGTTCGTTTATGATGTTTTTATTTTTTTATTTTTTTAAGATTTTTATTTATATATTTGACAAAGAGAGTGACAGTGAGAGAAGGAACACAAGCAGAGGTGGGTGGTGGGAGAGGGAGAAGCAGGCTTCCTGCTGAGCAGGGAGCCCGACGCAGGGCTCAGTCCCAGGACCCTGGGGTCATGACCTGAGCCGAAGGCAGACACTTAACTGACTGAGCCACCCAGGTGCCCCATGTGATGTTTTTAAATAGCACAATGAAAGCACACACTCTCATAACATGGCAGCTGACAATCAGCAGTCAACTGTGAGATTCTCAGTTGTTTCTTCTTTCCAAAAGCATGTCTGAATTGGAATAATGCTATTGAAATTTTAGAGTATCACGATCGACGCTTATTAAAAGTCCACCATATGTCTTACCATTTGTAGACACCGCGTACAAAGGCGAATCAAGGCAGGTATTCCCTCACACTGTTTATCCTTCATTATGAGGGTATGGTGGCAGCCACACAGCTGAGCTGTGACAAGAAACTATGTGCTAAGCAAAAAGAATATTCCTTTTTGGTAAGGCATGGGATTCTGCAAAGAGTGGGAAGAATACATCCCTGATTCTAGCCTGGATGCAAGTTCCAATTCTCTCACCAAAAGCTGAAAGAGATCACATAACTGCTGTGGGCCTCAATTTCTTCATCTGTAAAATGAGAAGCTGAGCAAGACGACACATGACATTCCTCCCAGGCTTAAGTTTCTGTGAGTCTGTGCTCAGTGACTGATACTTACGTTCTCTACAATAACAGTTGCCCCGCCATGCGTGCAAGAGAAAAGAGTTCGTGAACAGTTAGGTAAATAACGTGACTACAGGAAAGGAAATACGGCTCTTGCTTCTTCCAAAAGAGGTTAAAAAATACCTTCATACTCCAAAGTGTTTCATCAGAGAAACAGAATTTGCAAAGGATCTTATTTTCAGTTTTACTTGGAAGCTATTTGAGAATGCGACAGAATTACCTATAACTGGGGCTGGAAAAGATCATTTAATAACATCTGCATTATTTTCTTAAGAGGAAATGGGATTGAAATAGGAAAGTTTGCATTTCTGTGGTTCTTTTCCCCTAAAGCTTATCTGTAACTCTCTTTGGCATATAGAGACTATTGTCTTAATAAAACTGCCCCACAATTGGGAAGCGCTTTTTAAAGCGATGAGCTCATTAAATCATATAACCCGAAAACCTTGAATATTAGCAGGTCAGTAATTATCTTATTTTGCCTACAAAGAAATGAAAGCCTGGAAGAAATTTACAGGCTTATCATATAACTAATAGAGACTGGATTCCCAGCCTCCTCACTTCTAGAACTGCATTGGATAATAAGATACAAAAGCACTTTGAAGACCAAAAGTCTTCACTATATTGTGAATATGCTTCACACTTAAAAATATTGTGAATGTGCAATCTCAGTATGAGTTTGAAGTATTTTATTAGTTGTTTAAAAAAGAAAATCACTTCTGATGACATCGCTAGTTATAAAACAGTTTAAAAATACTTAATATCTATAATTGTTCCCATAAGCACATATTTCCATGTGGCCCAGTCATAAACTGGCAGTCATTCCTTCTACCTTCTTTAATAACAAAAAGTTGTATTCTGTCCTTCCCCTATGTTCATCTGTTTTGTTTCTTTAATTCCACATATGAGTGAGATCATATAGTATTTGTCTTTCTCTGACTGACTTATTTCACTTAGCATAATACCTTCTAGTTCCGTCCACATCGCTGCAAATGGCACGATTTCATTCTTTTTGATGGCTGAGTAATATTCCTCTGTGTGTGTGTGTGTGTGTGTGTGTGTGTGTGTGTGTGTGTATCTGCGTGCATGCACATGTGTACCACATCTTCTTTATCCATTCATCTGTCAGTGGACATCTGGGCTCTTTCCATAGTTTGGCTATTGTGGATGTTGCTGCTATAAACATTGGGGTGCATGTGCCCCTTCGGATCACTTTGTATCCTTTGGATAAATACGTAGTAGTGCAATTGCTGGGTTGTAGGGTAGTTCTGTTTTTAACTTTTTGAGGAAACTCCATACTATTTTCTAGGTGGTTGCACCAGTTTGCATTCCCACCAACAGTGTAAAACAGAGAGGGAGGCAAACCATAAGAGACTCTTAACTATAAGAAACAAACTGAGGGTTGCTGGAGGGGAGGTGGGTGGGGAGAATGGGGTAATTGGGTGATGGGCAATTAAGAAGGGCAATTGATGTAATGAGCACTGGGTGTTATATGCAACTGATGAATCACTAAATTCTACCCCTGAAACTAATAATAAACTATATGTTAACTAAATTGAATTTAAATAAAAAGTTAAAAATAAATAAAAAGATTTCAAGACATAATAGCCAAAAAAAATTATATTCTATATTCTATTTAAAGTGAGTCTTGATGAACCAGCCTTTACCTTTCATGAGGCATCACTGTCTGCACTCTTTTCTAGCAAACTAAGAGCCGTAGTGCTGTCTGACAATAAACTGTTAAAATGGAAATAGAAACCCAGAGTAGAGACAAAAAATAGAAGTTTGTGTGTGGCCCATAGCCATAAGTATGTTTCTGTCCTGCAGTTTGCTGCTGCAGTTACAGTTGTGTAAGGAAAGGCAGTTTGGGGACCTCTGCAATTTAATAGATTCTTAAGGATGCCATCGAAATTAGAGACACAATAGAGTTTACTACTATGCTGAAGAAAAGTGAGGAAGTGTCTGTCATTTTGTACCATTTTCTGATCCATATAAAGAAAGAAAGAAATGTAAGTTCTCAAAGTAGTACACTTAAGTTCTTCAGAGGTTTGGGGTTTATTTTGTTTTGAACTTTTGATTCTGAATTTGGTGTCTGAAAATCATTTCTAGCGTATCTAGGCTTATGTAATAAGAATTTAGGAAGTTCCCAGGTCCTAGGCAGCAAGTCTGAAATTAAAGATAATAAACACTTTGGTTTTTGGTTTTATTACCCTGACCCTCAAGAACCATTAATCTTAATGATATGCCAGGGGATGTTCATCTGGAAGATCAGTGCCCTGATACCCACATGTTTCTCCTCCTTCATGTTTCCTATGCCATAGACTGTCAAACGTTTTTAACTACAACCAACAGTTAGAAATATATTTTACAGTGTGATCCAGTACGCACTGCTTGCATGTAAAAATTTTACAAAATAATATTCATTCTTACTTTATATGATACATTCCATATTCTATCCAAGTGGTAGATAAAACCCATTAAATTGATTTGCAGCTCATTAATGGGTCATAATCCAAGGTCTGAGAAGTATGACTTTATACCTGCTAGGTGAGATGTAGGCTTTAGCTTCTACTGTCTTTTTTTAAATCAAACTTTAACCCAAATTTCTGATACCATGTAGGAACCAGAGCTAAATTCAAACTCTGAACAATTCCTGATTTGCAGTAATATAAGATCACCTGCATTTAGGTTTTATTAATGCAGCTTATATTACAGAGTTTCTATACATTTTATTTATTTTTTAATTGTGTCTCTATTCATCATGTTTTTAATAGTAGTAGGAATAATGCTAACAGCTAACCGTAATTGGGTACTTAATAGGCAAACACTGTGCTATGTGCTTGTTACATGAAGTAATTTACCTGAAAATACTTTCGCATTCACAGTGTGGCATCATGTATGTGTGTACTAATTGGGTTAGAGTTCAGCACTAGGAACGGCCGCAGTTGCTCTAATGGAAAATTCTCACCCGAGTGTTCAGCTACTATTTTATCAGAGAGGAAATACTCCAGAGGCAGCTCCAACAAATGCTTTTGTTATCTGTATCTCTGTCAACCAGAGATTTTGCTTATCAGCATAATGAATTCTGAAATAGGTTTTTATTGATGAAATTGCTGACTTACTTTGCATGTAATAAATGGACTCTCACTGATCAGTAGACTGCCTGAAAACTATAGAGACACTTCCTACTTGCTACAAAGAATCTAGCAAATCTAGCAAATCCAGTGGCTTGAATCCGAAATCGCCAGGGCTGTGCTGGAGGCTCATCCCTACTTGGTTTTGTGCCCTGCTGCTATTAGGAGGATCTGTGGTCGCCTGAGGCTGACTGTTAAGGGTCACAGAAATCCTGTTCTGGAATGTTGCTATGTGTGCTCTGAGAGACCACATGCAAGGGGCTAGTGAGATCACTGGAAAGGTCAGAGCTGGGACTTTGAGCTGACAGGATAGGTTGTGTAAACTATTTTGTGTGTGACTTACTAATATGTGTTAAGTTAAAAATACCCATATGTGTGGCAGCTTGCTTTTTCATTCAAACCTGCTGGTCAGCTGGTGGGGATGTGGCTCACCTTCACCTACTGTAAAATTCTTTCTTTGGCCACTACACATTATATGCCTGAAAGAATCTGAAACTTATGCATGACCACCCTGGTGTAGTCACTTCCCAACAGTCCTTACACACACCAGCTCACATCACTCCCACAATCACCTCGGATAAGGAAAGTGAGGTTCCTAAATGATAAGTAACTTGCCCAAGTCACATAACCCAGGTGGCAGAGCCAGAACTTACACCAGGCTGGCTTTTAGCCACTGTGCTGAGCTGTAATGGGAGTTTTTCAGAAAGTCTTGTGCTCTAGTATCAGCCCTGTGGCTCACTAGCTATGAAAAATTTAGACTAAATGATCTCTGGGGCTCTTCTCGTTCTAACATTCAATAATTATCTGATTTATGGTGGTGAAAAAAAAAATTCTCTGATTTTGAAACGTATTCAGCTTTAGAATCTTGAGCCTTCAGAGGGGTACCTTAAGATCAACATTTCCCCAAGGGTGGCCCTCTAAATTACAGCAAATTACTTCCTTTAAAGGAAAAAAAAAAAAAAAAAGATTACTGGACCTCATCTGATTCAGAATTTTTAAGACTAAGACCCTGGAGTCTGATTTTTGAAACATACCAATAAACAGTATTATGCACCTGGAAGTTTAGAGCCACCATAATACAGGCATCCAGAATCACCTCCTGGTTTCCAGAGATGCTGGCTCACCCACCCAGGTCTTTAGGGAAGCTTTTGACCTAGCAGAGCATTCAGGCAAGTTTTGTGTAAGTGCTTTTTTATGATAATGGAAACTAGTCTGGATCAACTTGGCTTGGTTGGTTTGGGGTGTTGTTTTTTTGTTTTGTTTTGTTTTTAACTTTATTCTGGCCATGATGTGGATACTTTTTATCTCATTATTAGCCAAAAGGAGATACTTAGGACATAGATGCTCATGACATACTACAAAGTAGCATAAAAAGACAAACAATAAAATTTTTAAAACAACTCAGTAGGCTTGAACTCCGATTTCTCGGAATCATTCACCTCCTCTTTCCACGGCTTCAGTATGTGATACTGTGGTTGTGTCTAGGAAGGACAAAAACTTGCTCCTGTTTTTCTAATCTATATCTATATTTGTGCCTGAACTTCAAAGGTCTTTTGAGTTCCCTTTGCATCAATGTGGTTAAACCACAGCATTTGGATGTGGAAGTATGCCAGAATTTCACAAGGCATAACCTGATCAAAGGAAAGCCATTCACTTAGTGCCCACCCATCATCCCTAGCAGTCTCTCCAAAAGGGAAGCTTTCTTTTTTAAGCTGAGAGTAAAGTTTCAGCATATTTAAAATAATTTCAGCATGCCTGGTATTTGAAAGTTGTCCTTACATAAGTCCCTTCATGAAAGGAAATATATATGATTTTTCCCAGAAAATCTTACAATATAATTGATACTGTGGAAAGATTTTTGAAAAAGAAAGAAAAGAGGGGTGCCTGGGTGGCTCAGTCAGTGAAGCCTCCAACTCTTGATTTCAGTTCAGGTCATGATCTCAGGGTCCTGGGATCAAGCCCGGCTCAGCGGGGAGTCTGCTTGTCTCTCTCCCTCTGCCCCTCCCTCCCCTCCCCATCATGCACTCACACTCTCTCTCTCTCTCAGAAATAAATAAACCTTTTTAAAAAATGAAATTAAAATTAAGAAAGAAAGAAAAGAAAAGAAACACAAGATAAAATCACCGCTTTCCAGAAGTCAGCACTCTGAAAGGGACAGCAACCCAAATAGAACCATAAGCACTTACCCAGAAGTTGTAAGGCCAGGGGACAGATGAAGGCCAGGGGAGTTTTGGCAGTACCCTAGCGAGGAGGTTTCAGTCCCCGTGGCAGTCCTCAGCAGTCACCATTCTCAAAACTTTTAGGAATGCTTTAGATCTCACCCTGGATGATTTCAGTAGCAAGCCCCTTTCTGTTCAGTCCTGTAAAGGACTAAAGCTGAGCCCCACAATACTATGTCATAATGCTATTTCTAACCAGAATCATAACCCTAGTCTCCAGCATCTGTGCCAGGTGCCGTCCTAGGTGCTTGACAAGCACTGCCTCACTAACACCTCCAACTCCCATTTGAGACAGTTATTTTAACCTCATTTTGAGCAGATGTGGAAACTGAGGGTATTAGGGTTAGATCACCTGACCATATAGCTGGTAGATGGCGTGGTCAGGGTTTAAACCCAGGTCTCTGACATCAAGGACCAGATCCTTTCCATCACACCACCCAGGCTTCTAGAAATTTCTAAGAAGGGTGTGTTAGCTGTCCGCTGCTCGTTCAGCCTCAGTGACGGGGCAGGAGCAAGAGGAGCCGGTGTTTACCGGCACCAGCTTTACTGCAGCCGAGTTTGGCTCATGGTGGCACCTCGAACTATATACGAAGTCCTTATCCTGTGTGCTTCGAATGTCAACTCTTAGTGGCATTAAGTTAGTGCAGACTTTCACTTCCCGAGTTTCATATTTACTTCAAAGTAAAAACCACCCCATCATAGTGGTAGGTCTACAGAGATCAGTTTTACACATTAATAATCAGTAACGCACCCAAAGTCACATACACTCCATGCTTCTGAAAGGGAAATGCCACAAGAAGGGAGAGGAGCCCGTTGTGGTGTTCAGGGGCTGGTCCTTTCTGATGAAGGCTTCGCCACGTCCAGGAGAGCCGACAACGGCCCATCTCCCAGTGCTTCCCACTAGCTCTGCACTTGCTGCCGGTTGCAGAGGGTTTTGGTCTTTATTATTATTATTAATATTTAGAAAGTTTGCCCGTAGCAGTACTAAAATGTGCATCACAGAACAACAGTTGTTTACTGTGTTTGAAGTGAAGACCCTCACCCAGGAGATCTCATTCACTTGAAGTTCATATCTCTCCATCTCCACTCGCAAACAGAGGCCTGTGAATAGCAGTTGTCATTTCAGAGTTGCATCTCTCCAATTATTTATTTGGTCACATCTCTTCACAGAAGTTCCCTTAATTGAACCAGACACTATAAACCCACTTGCATGTATTTAATGACAGCCAGCTCCATGCCTCTTTACAGCAAAGAATAAACGAGCCTGCAGCTGCAAAACGAGGGGGACACCCATCGCCTCCTTGTCCCCATCTACAGCCCCCATCCACACAACTCCAGCCATTAATTAAAGGTAGCTGCTCACTTTTTAAAGCCACGGGGTACTCGGTAGGTTTTTGACAAGTTACCGTGGGGGCAAGTGGAGATGTAAACTTGGACACAACTCAAAAGATCTCTGGGTCCCTGGAAGCCAGCTCATTTGGAATGTCATCTCTCCTGAAGCCGCGGAGCACGGTCATGATAGTGTAGCCATGACACTTGCCAGAGCTGCCTTTGCTGCACGTTTGCTCTGTGTCCTAGCACTGTCTGTACTACAGCTCGTCCCCCCTAGTACTAGTACTCTCGTACTGCTAGAGCAAACTGCCTAAATATTAGTAGAAAAACAAACCCTTCTGCACTGACAGTGAGTGCAAAACCAAACAGGAAGCGCTCATGCCAATGAAAAGGTGCTTTTAAAACACAATCTCCTTGATCCATTCATTCACTCACCAACTGTTTATTTAGTGCCTTCGTATGCCAGGCCCTGTTCCAGGCCCCATGGGTTACAGCAGTAAACAAAGTACAAAAATGTTCTTGCCCTTATCTAGTTCCTTTCCAGTAGGATTAAGCAGACGAACAGTTAAACATATAACCATCTGGTGATGGTAAGTGTCATACGAAAAGAGAGAATTGTTATTACAGGAAGGAGAATAAGGAGAATAGGAGTGCCAGGGTGGAGGTGGGAAAGTTTTAGGTTTAGAGGGGCCATTGGATCAAAGACCGGAAGGACACAGTGAGCAAGCCTTGTGGGTATTTAGGGCAAGGAGATTCCAAGTGGAAGGGGCAGTGAGGGCGAAAGACCTGAGGTGACACTGTGCTTGGCCAGTTGGAGCATGAGGAAGGGGCCGGTATTCTGGGAGGGGAATGAGGGAGCGAGAGAGCTGCAGGAGACGTGGTACAAGGTAATGGGAGAGGGGTGAGTGATATCGTGTAAGGCCTTGTTGGCCATTATAAGGACTTAACCAAAATTTTACTCAGAATGAGAGCGGAAGCCATTGGAAGGTTGAGTAGACTAGTGACAACATCCAACGT
>NC_058404.1:80495567-80542935 GCF_002201575.2 Neomonachus schauinslandi
GGAAGAGAAGGATGTGGGGGCAGGTCAAGAGTTCCGTTTTGAACATGGTCAACCTTTTTAAAACAGATGGATTTAGGGGGGCCTGGGTGGCTCAGTCAGTTGAGTGTCCGACTTGTGATTTCGGCTCAGGTTATGATCTCATGGGTCTTGAGGTCAAGCTGTGCATCAGTGTCCGTGCTTATCGGGGAGTCTGCTTGAGATTCTCTCTGTCCCTCTCCCCCTTACCCCTGCGTGCTCTCTCTTTCTCTGTCTCTCTCAAATAAATAAATAAATCTTTAAAAAAATAAAACAGATGGATTTAAGGATAAACAGTCCTGACTTCTAATCCCCAAATCAAAACTGCCTCATTCTTTTGTGTCAGGAGGCATCTCTTCTGAGGTTGATGTTCATCATAAACATGGTACCATCAAGAAGAAAATTACTGCCAGAGGGTGATTAGTGGCCATGTTGACAAAACAAAAAATGTATATTAAAAAAATACTGTGCATTTGTGTCGCAGCTTACTCACATTTACCACTTAACTAAGACTTGGAAGCCCTTCCGGAAGTCCCACTATCCACTAGTAAGAGGATCTCCAGTGCAAAATTTTAGGGAGCACTAAGTTTAGAGGGTGGGAGCTGTGCCAGAATCCATGAAAGCACATGTCCTATTCATCGGCTTCTCTTTGCCTTGGACTAAAAAGATTTCAGTGTTTTTCTTCATTTATAAAAACATATCTAAATAAATTCTGTAAAATTAAACAAGGCTTTCCAGAGCCAGAGTTCAGTGAGTTCTGTTCTGAGCCAGGGGCCAGTTCTGTATTGGTGACCATGTTAAACGTATTCGATGACCTTGTGTTATTTTTGTCATATGAAAGCCTCAGTCTATTTTTGATGTTTTCACATCCTGTGAGCATGAATATTAGCCAGATTTTCTCTTAAGGAGACAAAAGACTCTTCCTTCACAGCCTAGTAAAGGAAAAGAAGTAATCTCAATCTACTTCCTGCCCACCTTGTCTCCATAAATATGGTGACCCCTCCTGGAAGACACAGCCAGCATTTGAATGAAGCCTCCGTGGCTCAGTTCTTTAATTCATTCTGGAATTCCCTGCTTGCTAATTACTCCTACAACGCTGTCAGACAGGTGAAGGTGTACCTAATCTTCCGAGGCAGAAACCTTCAATTGGTAGAGTTAAATGTTTCATTGTCAGCATCTGGTGAGCCAGCTCAGGCCATTCATTAAACGTCTTTTCCAATCAGAACGTACCTGTTTCAAAACAGAAATAACACCAGCTGCTCATTTTGGTTTTGTCTTGCATCTTTATTTAGATAAAACTTTCAGCAAAGTGAAGGGCTTACAGCCCAGGTAACTGAAGACTAAAACACCATCTTTAATATTTTCCTAATGGGCCAAAAATGGTCATAAAACCACCTTTTATTTGAAGCAAGTAAAAGGCCGGCCACATAAGCACCTTTGTTGAAAGGAGTCCCTCTCTTTTCCTTTCAGACTTTTCTTGTGTAAATGTTATTTTTCTTAGGTTTCCCCCTCTGTTTTCGGTGGTAATATTATCAAGCATCTCTTTTCTCTGGGGTCCCTCAGCACTGTGACAAATTAGCATTCAGGCATTGCAGGCACAGAATTCTGGTTGAAGAACACGGATGCTGCAGCCAGTCTGTATGCACATCCCAGCTCCCTCCAGTCACTAGCTGTGCCTGGCCTTGGGGAAATTGGTCCTGACTGCTACCTCAGGTTCCTCCTCTGAGAAATGGAGATAAGAATGGAAGTTTTACGCACACTATAGACGTGAGGAGGGAACGAACTGATGTTTGCACACTCTCCAAATGCTGTCTGAGCCAGAGCAAGCCCTGCGTAACTATCTTCTACAGTCTGTATTCTGCCTCACCAACCTACAAGTGAAGATCAGGAATATCCGTGAACTCCAGATGTGGCTTCTGAAGTCCCATACGAGATGGGATTGTTGAAAGACTAAAACATGAACACTGTTTTCTCTTTCCTAAAGCTTTGGACTCCTGGAAAGATGGTTCCTTTCTCTTAATTATGGCCTTAGATGTGTGGTTTGTAACCTTACACTTGTTAATTGCCCTGCTCGCCCAGGCCTAATTCTCCCTTTTGGATAAAAGAAATATTTTTGGGTTCTGGTTTTGAAGGATGAAGGATAAATCTCTCCAAGTTGATCATCAGAAAAGAAATCTGACATTTAAAACCTTCCTAACTGTGGAGGGGAGGGTGGTTAGCGATCAGCATGAGCTCCTGAGAGGAAAACAGGCCAGTTTGTGAAGCACGTTTGCTGACATCTCCTCTATGGATTTTAAAGTGTCCCGTTCCCTCTCCTATGCAATCTCCAGAGATAACCGCATGACATTTTTCAGGCTTCAGAGGTTAGAAATTAAAATTACATTTGTACATACCTATTAAACTGGGGAGAGATGATCATGTTTTTCTGCCAGAGGTCTAGCCAAGGGGGGGGGGGTCGTCAGAGATCCCGGAGCTGCTATTGTTGCCTTTGTATTCAGCAGTTTGGAACCGCTCAGCATCTATGTGGGTTCCATGAACCCCACACTGGGACACTGGGGAAACTGCTAGAGAGCTCATATTTGCATATGTTACTTAGTTGTACCTCATTTTGGATGACTCTTGGTACAAAAAGGACAAAAATGTTTCCTTCTGTGTCTCATACAGCGGCAGTCGAGTTTCTAATGCTGCGGTACAGTCATAGCAAAGATAGTATGGCAGGAGATTCCGGTTAAAGATGGAATGACACAAGAAGAACAGGGAAGCAAGTAAAATGTAAATCATTGGCAACGGTAAAGCAGCATAATCCACATACTAAAATACCTTGGAGAATTTGAGCAGAAGACCAGTCATTGAGATGGGAGTGAATGAGAACAGATCACACGATCTGTGACATCCTTTCCCCCTTCCTGAGGGAATCGGCAGGAGCTAACTTGCCAGCCTTTGGAACATACCAGCGTATGTTTGGGGGGAGTCCTGGAATAGTCAGGATTATAAGCAGAATGTAATTTGGGGGGCTGTGCAGACTAAATAGCTCCTGCTCCAAAAGGCCATATCTTAGGGGAGCTCTTAACTGATCCAGCAGGCCTCGGATGGGCAGCAAGCCAAGCCATACCCATTGATCTAGAAGTTGGGGGCCTTTCTTTTTACCCCCACTAAAAGAGAGACAAAAATCAGAATACCCCAAACGTTCACTGAATCCATTTGCCTAACCACTGTGTTCCTAGACAGCAGTGCTGCATTCCCTCACTGCCATGTATCATGATGTTGTTATTGGGTGGAATTTGCTCTTTGCCTAGATCTGGCGTGGTACTCTCTATCTTCTCTTCCTGTTAAATGAGTAAGAGCATACACTCCTTGAAGGCAGTGGGAGGGGGGCGGTTACCCATTAATTCACTGGACCTAGAAGAGTGTCTGACACATAATGGATGAAGACTTACTCCTTACAAGACTTTGAGCATTATTTCACTTAGCATTTTTTTTTTAAAAAAACCTGCGAAGTAAGTACATTTTACAGATGTGAAAACTGAGGTTGAATAAGTTGCCCAACCGAGGTCACGCAGGTGGTAAGTGGTAGACATGGGATTCTAACCCAGGGCTCTTTGACTCCCATGTCAGGCTTCTTAACTGCTACACTGACCTGCCTCATGTAGGCTACTGGATATAATAGATAATAAATCGCTACATGAAAGTGACAGCTATATTACTGAAAATTAGCCTGCTTTAGGGTTATCCTGACTGAAAGCCTTTTCTAACCAAATTCCAGAACTGTTGTTGTACTTTATCATGGCATCATTTTGTGTTCTAGAAATGGCATGTAATTGCTCCTTTGTTTAGTAATTGACATAAATTAGCACCAGTGAGTTTGACTTTCTGCGACTGTTTGTCTCTAAAGAGAAGGACTCTGTGTGTGTGTGTGTGTGTGTGTGTGTGTGTGTGTGAGAGAGAGAGAGAGAGAGAGAGAAAGGTTGGCACTTAGCGATGCTAGAGAAGAGTGTCTCTGTTCCTCAAACAGCGACTGCCTTCCTGGATTATGTTATGATTGGGGAGACCATCTATTCCAATGACTTTTAAAGGCAAGCATGGTCTTTTCTGAGAGATTGACTGAGGAAGAGATAGACTCCAAATAACAATGTGTGGGACATTTAGATAGTAAACTTATGGATGTTTCTAACTAAGAACAGACTAAACAAAAGCGGGAAATCACCATGACAACTGAGGAGAGAAGCAACTGGATTCCAGATTTTCCAGCAGCTCTCTCCAAAACTCAGTGAAAAGTCTGAGAAAGCCTTTAAATGGACAACAGGTCATGTGAATTCCAGCGAATGAACCCCGAAAGACAGGAAATGATGCAGGTGATTGGAATATGCGCGATCTTAGCTAAGTGAGCACCTAAGTGTAATATGAGACTTCAAAGGACGCAGACGGCGTTTTTCAATGTATTTCCTCTCCTACTCCACACTTCAATACTCCTTTCAAATTTCGTGTTCCTCGGTCAGCCCAGTTTCTTTCCTTCCCACCACAGCAAATTTTATGCTAGGAAGTACAGTCCTCTCCCCAAGGGGTGTGTGGAGGCATTCTCTCTGCAGTCTAGCAAAGCAACTAATATTTGTTCTATATCCTGTCCTTTTAAATAGGAAATCTTACTTTAGTACCTATTCTTAAATAATCAGTCATTTATTAAGTAGCAGTCCTGTGCTTAAATACTGCAGGAGATTAAAGGAAAAATGTAATACTTTGCCTATGTTCAGGGAAAAACAAAACCTACCCCGAAGAAAATAATGGCAGCATCAGCAAATGCTACATTAGCTGATGCCAGGAGGAAGATCGACTTCTTTCCCCAAAAGAGGAAGAAATCCGCAGAGAGGTCACCCTCAGGTGGAGGAAATAGAAAGCTGAGCCTGAATGAAGCCACAGGACTTAGGCACTAGGGAGAAGGGGCAAGATCCAGTAGAGGCTCAGCTCTTACAAAGATAAGAAAGTGCTAGACCCGAGCCAGTGACCGCAATTGGCAAGGGAAAGTTTGGTTTAATGGAGTTGGCACGGCTCAGTGATTAAAGGTAAAGAGACCGAGGTCCAATTCTGCCTCTACTGGAATGCGTGATGTACGATGTCAGGCAAGTCACTTAACTGCCCTAAACCCTGGTTTCCTCAGGCTTAAATGGGAAAATTGCCCCTACTTCACAGGGCCGTTGTGAGGATTAAATGAAATAATGCAGGCAAAGCACTTAGCATTCAGTAAGCACTTCCAAAATGGTGGCTGTAGTAACTGTTCTTTACTGAAGTTGAATAGGGAGAGAATGTGATGAATCGGCCCTGGAAAGTCATTGTAATTCTTGAGCAGGCTATTGGCTTTAATTAATGTGGGTTGGGGGAAGATGAATCTGGCCAGAGTTTGGAGGATTGATGAAGGGAAGAGTCTGAAGACGGGGTGATGTCAGGAGGCTGTAAGAGTGATCTTGGCTCGATTTTCTGAGACACTGAATTAGGCAGGTGGCAGTGAAAACTGAGGGGGAAGGAGAGTGGCAGATGGAGGAAAGAATCTACAGAATTCAGTGGCTTGGTCAAGGGGTAAGAAGACAAAGATAATCCCCAAACTCTCAGTTGTAGAAACTGGGTAAGCCAGTGACAGAAGGGGTTACACAAGCCATGCTGACATGCATCCCTCTGACAGAGGAAAGCTGAGGTATCAGGGCAAGAGCTACCAGAAGGTGAGCCCCCGGAGGGTGGGGACCTTGGCGGTGCTACTGACCTGATACGCCCAGCAACGAGGACAGTGCCTCACATCGGGCAGAGGCCCCAGAGGTATTTTTTAATGAACGGATGGGTGGATGGTGAGAACATGGTGCACCCACAAGTAAGTAAGCTGAACAGTGATGTGAAGTAGCTGGGTTTTATATTATGAACAATAGAGCAGGCTCAGCCTTCAGTGTGGGTTAAATAAAAGTCCATATTTAATCTAGAAAGAAAAATGTTGCTCAAGGAAACATGAAAAACTGTCCATCCAATAGAAAGTATAAACTCTTGCAACTTGAACATTGATACAAAGGGAATTTTCTAATTCAGAGAACATAAAATAAACATACTTAAAATAGGCAGGAAAAAAAAACTTGTTCTTGTACGTATTGTTTTATCCTTTCTATCCTGGGTATAGGATAAAAGAAACCCCTTACTTGCTTGTTAGAAGAAGAAAGCTCTCACTTGAAGTTCCTACTTGGCAGATGTCAGTTGAAAGCTCTGCTTATGGAATATGTTGCAGTGTCAAACTCTGTTGGATAATTGTAGATCAATGTGTCTTGTGTGACATGGAACCATGGCATGCTGTACATTACTGATTTCCCAAGTGTTTGGAGCAGGTAGTAATGTGCTGAGAAAGTGCTCTTTATCTATCCACACAGTGTACTTGTAGAGCAATGGGGAAATGCTTTTGGTGGAAATTACTTTAGTCAGAAAAAGAATCCATTTACAATATGCGCCTTCTAACATCTTTCAGACAATGCATTGTATTAAAGAGGCATTTTTTGATTAATGTTTTATAAACATTTTTCAGCATGACAGCTTAAAGCCCCTGTAAAATTGTAAATGCGTGCATCGTGTTCACTTCCATAAAGTCAAATGCCATCTCATAAAGTCTAGTTGGATCCTGTCAACCATGGTGACACAGAATCAGTACCTGGGAGCATTAAAATTAATTTGCTTCATTTATATTACTGCAGTGATAGCAAGATGAAAAGAGTCCTATATTTAAATTTTACTTTAAAAAGAAAACTCTTTCTAGTAAGTTTGTTTGGTTTTTTTAAATTATTGCCATTTTTTTCTCCTACTTAAAGAATGTAGTGAAAAAGGAGTGATAGTCTGCACAGTAAATTTATGATGCAATCTGGAAGAATACAGATCCATTCATTCGACACACTCCTTTTGAGCACCTACTCTATGCTCAAAGATGAAGAGACCGCCGGTGGTAGTAAGTGCAGTGAACACTAGGCTGGAGCGTGTTGCAGGTTGGGTAAGCATAGAGTAGAAAGGACCTGATGGCCAGCCTGGGACTTTGAGGATGGCATCCCAGAGGAGGCGACGTAAGAGCTGAGGGCTTGAAGAGTGGGTGAAGCAAGACGTGGGGGATGGGCATTGTAGGCCAAAGGAGCTCTTGTGTAAAGGCCTAGTTGGGGGTGGGGGGGGGTGATGGGGAGCAGCACGGGCATTCCTCCAGGCTGGAGCACGGAGGCAGGAGAGGGGAGGAGCGTGACATATAGAGACAAAAAGGGATGGGGGCCAGGTCAGGAGGGTCCTCGTGCACCGCACTTAGGGGTCTCCCCTGGGTCACAGACTCCTGAGGAGTTTGATAGGATCCGATTTTGTGCTCGCTCTGGCCACAGAGCGGAAAAGAGCTTAGAGAGGACACACCTAAAGTCAGAGACTGGTGTGGAGACAGCGTGGGAATGCCGTTGAGAGCTGACCGGTCTGAAGGAAGCTTATGGGGAGGAGGTGTGAGTGGTCACAGGGACGCCCAGGAAGTCACTTCGTGCAGGGTTAGGTCACATTCCGCTCGTGGCATGCCTCGCCCTTTCACAGAGCAGTTCATCTGACTGAAGGAATGAATGATCGAGCGAGTTGTTCAACAAGCGAGTGAAGAGGATGAGAGGGGGCACATCACATAGGCTTCTGGAATAAGAGCTACCGCTGGTGTTCTGACTTGACTTGAAGATCACATTTTGCCCAATTCATGACCAAGTGGCAGAAATCACTGTGTGGTGAGTGCAGGGGCTCCTACAGGTTCCTAACCTCGCTCTATTGAATTTTGCGTCATCGTCCTGATAGTGATGGCAACGTGGCAAAGATGCCCTAGAACTGACGTATTGAACTCACTGCCTCCGAGTGATGGCCACCAGAGCATGGAACGTTCGAACGTGGAAAAGTTAACTCTCACTCAGCTTCTCCCCCCTTCGTTCTACACTGACCTTCGAGGACATGAAAATGCAGACTGGAAGCTCTCTCCTGGGGGGCGGGGGCCGGGGGAGGACTGAAAGGAAAGCAGGGAAAAAGAAAGATGGAAAGATACAGATAAATAGGAGATTGAAAAGAAACCCTAATAATTGGAAAGGAAAGTAGAAATCAAATGATTGAAAAGTAAGGTGGATTTTAAGACTGAGGGAAGATAAAGATTCCCGAAACAAATAACATATGACTTGAATCACTGGGGTCCCCCTTCCCTCACCAAGTGATTGAGCTGTGCATCCTCCCCAGGAGAGGAACAATCAAGGGTACATGACAGGGACCTGGGTCCTAATCCCTGGAAGCTAGGCTTTTTTTTCTCTCTGTTATATTATGTTCAATCATATTTTTAACATTAGTCGCTTCGAGTGCTAGTGATAGGAAATTTGATTAACGATTAACGAGGAGGTACTGCAGGCACGTAAAGCAAGAAGGAGAAATCCCTATTTAATTCGTCGAACGTCTGTAGCAGCTGCTAGTCATCACGGATCCCTTCTCTTTGTCAAGCGAGGTGAGTAACTGTAACACAAGGCAAAGGAAGGAAAGCGCCTGTAACCGCCAGGGTCAGTCAGGAAAACTGAAAGCGCTCTTTCAACGTAGGAAAGATTAAACAGTGTCAGAAAACTGAAAGGGGGAAAGGGGGACGGTGAGGGCAAAAAGGAGTAGAGACCGCAGGAAGTAGCAAGAGCTAGGGGAACAAAGGGAAGTTGGGGTTCTCAGAGCCTAGGAGCTCGGAGGAGGAAATGGGGGCTCAGGCCTCTTAGGAGGGGCACAGCGAGCTATTAGCTGGAGCCAACTATTGCTGCCTCTGCCCCCTGAAGGTGCTGTTACTCGTAGGAGCCCCAAGTACCTCCTCCTCCAGCCTTCCTCTAGTGCCCCTGCTGGCAGAAGCATCCAGGGAGTGGGCAGACAAGGAGGGGTGGTGTTCGCAGAGCCCCAGCCCCAGCCCCTTCCCCGAGCAGCATACATACAGAAGAGTGCGTTTGAAGATGAGCCCCAAGAGCCGAAGAACCAGCACAGGGCCAGAAGAGAACATCACACAAATTGGGATGAGGGTCCAAAGAAGGTAGAAGGTCACTTGTACACTGAAAGCTTCTTGAGAGTAGAGACTTGGCTTCATCTTTCTGTCTGTGTGCCCTAGACACTTCTGGGGGTGTCCTAGCAATCACTTAGCTCCTTAAGCATATGAAGTCACAGGAACATCCTGGTATGGATGGCCGGGGAGTTCGATGCGGACTTCTGCTTCTGGAAGTGCCTCTGGGAAGCATCCAAGAGGAAGGAGTTCCAAAAGAACCTCTGGACAAGAAAGTTTTTTGCATACCACAAAGCTGCATTTCTGCTTAATGAAGCTACAATCCCCGTGGCACGTTGAACTGAAGACCTCTGAGACCTTGAACCTTCCCTGGCACAGAGGGCTAGAAATGCAGGTTGTGTGGGTTGCAGTTCAGACCCCACCACCTGGGACAGTTTCCTGACCCTGAGGTCCGTTTCCTCATCAGTAACGTGGTGCGAACACTAGTTTTCACCAGCCTCCCAGGGTTATCGTGAGGCTTCATTCATTCATGGGAGAGCACTTAGGCAGCACGTGACATCTAGTAAGCCCTCATGGCATACTAACGACGATGGGCATCATTATTGCTAGCTTCATGTACCTAATTCCCCACACTAAGATGAATCTCTGCTGTGGCTTACCTTGAGACACCTTGTCTCTCTTGCAGCCAATTTCTGGTTACTGAGCCCACTTCAGCTTGCTGAGGAATGACAGAGCCCGAGTCTTCTCCAAGAAAGGCTAGTTTGAGTGATTTAGCCCAGCAGCCATGGTCCTTGAACGCTGGGTCAGAAACCCCCGCTGTCATCACTTTCAGGGACAAGTATCTCCATATTCCTACCATGTACTTCCTTCAGCCCCGCTTTTACTCCACCCCCATCCCTGCGCTCCTGAGCATCATCCCTTTGCGCCAAATAACCTCTCCTGGAAACAGGAGGAGGACGCTTAGCTCTTCTTTTCTCATCATGATAACTTCCCAGGTTCATAATATCAGATGCTGCTTTTCGACTATCAATTGATTAAGTCTATTATTTTTAAAAAGAAAGCTCTTTTGTTTTTTATATTGGTGAGAAGACAGAAAGTGCAAAAATCTAAACATGTACTTTCCAAGCTTTGAGAGAGAGATTGTTGGGGACCAGTTAAGTGTTTTCAGTTTATGGCAATGATTTGTGAGGCTATGAAAAAGAAAGCGGCTATGAAATACATTTTTGCATAAAGGTTTGAAATGTATTAGAAGGTAAAAATAATTGAAAAAGCAGAGCTTTCCTCAGTGGGTTATAATAAAAAGTTATTTATGTGCCATCAGTGTGCATGTTTAGGAGCTTGGGTCCTTCTCAGAGGCTGTTCTCAAAGAAACAGGAAGGAAGCAAAGCTATTAAAGCTATTCCATTGAAAAAGCTGACATACATACACAGTAATTCTGACAACTGGGCCGTATTAAAACAATTGGTAATAATAGTCAAATTGCTGGTGTCTGATTTCTCTTATAAAAGCTTAATAGGTACACACTGTAAGCAGCTGTTTGCAAAATCTGCAGACCTTGCCCTTGGTATAATAGAATGGTAGACTCAGGAAGTAGTATTCATTTACCTGAGTTCCATTAAGACCTTCACTGTGGGGTTTAAACATTCAGCCCTAATCTTAGAATTCACCTGCCATATAATATCTCATAAAGCTCTTTGAGATCGTTGGCCAAAAGAGAAGGCACAAAGCCTCTATTAATGTTCATTTAGCGGAAGTGCCCTCCCACTTATAATGGTATATATCATATATTATCTTACCATATCCTTTCAGTTCTCAAAAGTGAACTTTGGGATGTGAAATGATGCCGGGCAGGTGTCCAGCGGACTGTTTCACGACAAAGCAAGAAAAGATCCATTTTTGAATCTCTGCTTTACTCATATTCTTCAGCCTTCTGAGAAGCAACTCTTCTCTCCTCTCCTTGGTAGACAGCCTGCTAATTTGCAGTGGGAATTATTGGTGCCTTTGAACGCTGACCACCTTGTCAGTTTCATCTGTTCTGGGTAGAGCTTAGAGTTTTAGGTAGTGAAAGGAAGATGGAAAGATTTAATGAGTCTTTTGAGACATTCCCTATGAACACATTCAGGGGGAAAGATGGTAATGACCTAGTCCAGAGTTCCAGTTTTAATGGAGTGTCTTTAGTTTGATGACAGACTGAATTTGCCTCTAGATTTTCTGTCTTCTTTGTTCATCAGGAATTCCAATGCTCAAGATCGTGTTTGCAGGCCACGAGCACCTCTCTCTAATATCTGTGCCCCTGCTCATATACCACCCAGTTCAGATCCTTCTGGGAAGTGTGTTGGTGCCAACAATAAAGTCTTGGATGGTGTCAAGGCAGAAGGTGAGACTCTGGAAAGATCTCATTTGAATCCAAATCAGACTCAAATACTATTTTTGAATCTTAGCTGTTCATATACTTTAACTTTTGCTAGCATATCCTCATCCTCAAGTACATATTTTCTTAACCAATCACAATAATAATGACACATTGATCCATATCAATTTGAAAAGGAGGACTGAGGATTACATGTTTTATATTGTTATGAAAATATACCTAAAATGCAGTTTTAAAAAGCTTTTTTAAAGGGGCGCCTGGGTGGCTCAGTCGTTAAGCGTCTGCCTTTGGCTCAGGTCATGGTCCCAGGGTCCTGGGATCGAGTCCCACATCGGGCTCCCTGCTCAGTGGAGAGCCTGCTTCTCCCTCCCCCTCTGCTACTCCCTCTGCTTGTACTGGCTCTCTCTCTGTGTCAAATAAGTGAATAAAATCTTAAAAAAAAAAAAAAAAAAGCTTTTTAAAAAAAAAAAAAATCCACTCACGTTGGAGGACATATTGCAATGGGGTAAAGGTGAATATACTCAAAATATCCTACCCCTCCTCTCAGGTATACACCTTCTTTCCCCCACCCCGTCTTCCCTGCGTGTCCTGATTTCACATGCCTTTCTAAATCTGGTAGCACCTGGCTTTATCTAAAATGTCTACTTTATTTTTAATTTTCCAGACACCTAGTAACTTGTTTGCACAGCGAAACTATGTGTTGGAGCATTTAAAAAGTTTAATTAACATAGGAGCCCACACAATGTCAATTTCACCACGCTTAGCTCAGAATCTTGTAACTTATTCGATATCTATAGATTTGCTTTCCTAAATTATCAGCCAAAATAAAATCCGGGTGATTCATACAGAGTTTCGATGCTGTGTGTACCATCGGAGCGCCCGGCGGGCTGTGGGCTGGCTCCTTCCCAGTGGCTCAGACGTTACAGGACTGCCCCGAGCCTGGGCACAAGGTGGCAGCTGTTATCCGGAGAAGAGTGGGAGAAAGAGACAGCCAGTGGCGGGGGCATGCCCGGTGTGGTGTCCTTAGTGTCCTGAAAATGGAATCGCCATGCTACCACCTGTTGATCTCTGTGTGTGCTAAGCACATCCCCATCTTCCCCTGGTTCGGAGCGTGGGCCTTGAGCCAGCCTGCGAGCTCCGCCACTCCTCTCCGGGTGACCCTGGCCAGCTTATTTCACTTCTCTGTGCCTCAGACTCACGAGAACATCTGCTCCTCAGAGTTACAGAGGCTCCTCTGGCAGGGGTTTGATGAAAGCTAGCTGCTGTAATTGTCACTATTGTCATTGTCGTTCATTACTGTCTACAACACTGTAGCTAGCTCTGCTGTTGCCTCTGGACAGCTTAGGAAGGAGGCTCGGGGAGTCGAGCAACTTGCCCGAGGTTACGTGGGGTGGGTTAGTCAGTTCTAGAGTGAGGACCAGAACCCTGGTCTGTTTGGTCCCCAAAACCTTTCCCTGATACCACAAGGACACTCGAGACAGAAATACAACATTGTTTTTAGAAGGAGTGCCCTAGGTCCCCGGGATCCTACCTGAACAGGTTAGCCCACCCAGCACCTTCATTTATTTTTCCACTTACCAGAATGGTAGCGATTACCATTCCTTACTGGGTACCACTCAGGGCTCCAGTCCACCCACTCAACAGTTGGTAGAGGAGCGGTTTAGTACCTTTTTATTTCTATTACTATTTAGCCCTTTTGAAAACTTCCATTTATATCTGTCGATGTATATACGCACTGTTGGTCAGCATTGATACACATAAATTTTGACAAAGAATGAAGAAAAGTATTTAAAAATCCTAATATTCTGTCAAAAATATGCAGTTGTAGTGAACAACAAATTAAACAGAATGAAGTTTGTCTTCTGAATGTTTAAAAGCAGAGTGACAGAAGCATTTCCAAAAGGGAGGCTAAATTGGACAGTGCTGTTCATTCTCCTTTTGCACAGAAACCACTCCAAACCCGGGAGGTGTTGGCTGCCTTAGAATAATCCAGAAAGCGTGGAATATTTGCCCATCCCATTTGACCACAAAAATAAATACACACTGTCGATCATAAGGGTATCCATGAGTATCTCTTCTGCTTTACAAATAGGACTGATTGAGACCCATGGCCACCCTCCAGTGTACAGCGGGACGGTATGAGTAGCCAGAGGGGGCTGGAGAAATGACAAAGTCCACTAGCCAGTGAGGTGGGCAGGTGGACCCGTTTGTGTCCAGAGGTTTGGATTGTTGGTTAGGTAATACTATCGGGGTGGGTGGGCTTCATCTTCCTTCTAGTAGCATAAATTATCTGGTGTTGATTGATGCTTTCATTTTGTTCATAGATACTGTCCAGCTCTGAACATCATGTTGTCCTTTCTTACAGGGAGTGAAGTTGACGAGGCCAACAGTATAAGAAAGGAGGCACTCTTCATGCAGCGATGTATATATGTACAGGACTGTACATACAAACAGTTCTGAGGGCTTGTACTTGGGAATGTTGCTTCAATGCATATTTTATTTTTTTACACAAAAATATGATATAACAGTTTAAGTGCCTTAAAATGTATTTGACAGGAGCATTATTTCCAAAACCTACTTTGTTGGTTACTGCCAGGAGTGGTACCATGTTTTGGAGTGGTTTAATTTTTTTTTTCCAAGGACAGGAAACCATGATCGTGACAAAAAGCAAACATGCTTTCCTCGTACCACCTTTGGTGCAGTACAACCCTTCACTAGTTACTGTGCTGTTTGAAATGAGGTCACACCATCAGGAAAATCCCTTCTGATGACAGTGAAAATTTCCAAAGTCTTATTCATGAATACTTTGATTTACTGTGTGATTCTTTGTTTCTACAACTGTGACATGTCTCTTCCTTATCAACTCAGCAGGGGTCATGGATTGCATAGATGCAGAAAGGCATAAGTTATCTGCATTTCTTGACATCATTTTTTAGACATTCCTTCAGATAGTTTCCACACAGAAATTCCTCAGTCCCATTATGAGATTGTGGTGTTGTATGTCTTAAATTTATTATAAGCTGCTTCAAAGAAAGAGCCTGATGTTTGAGTTAGAAGTAAGTGAAGTTTTGAGGTAAACTACAGGACTTGTATTCAGGATTTTTAAAATTTTCATTTATTTTCCCTTTTTCTGCCATAATTTCTTTCTTAACTGTTTTCCAGCACACTTGCCAACTCCTAACAGCCAAATGTGAGATGTAAAAATGTTACAGTCAGTTTGAGAACAGCAACAGTTAATGATGGATTATATTCACATTCCACAACTGAGACCAAAATTTTTTCTTGTTACACAGATGTCTGAGCACAAATTGCCCCTTTTAGCCAGAAGCAGCCTGTTTCATCCTTGAATTAAGCACACTTAAAGGCATTTGAGACAAGTTATTAATGAAAATTTCCTTGGCAGATTTGACAAATGTTTGCAACAATTTCTTAAAATTAAATCATATTGTTCTTATGCATAAATAAAAATATAAAGGTCATGGACACAAACAAATGTTACATATACACATTCTGTCTAGCCAGATGGAAAGAAAAATGGGCACAGAAAATGCAAAACCATTCATTAACCAAAAGATCAAATAAAACAAGTCCCCAGTTGGGCATCAGCTTTCAAAGGAGAATTCAATCTTTGCTTTCACTGTGGCTGGACGAACTTTCACTGGACCCAAATAGAGAAGAAAGCGATATAGAGAATTAAAGGACACTGTTCCTCTGTTTCCTGCCCAGCATTCTGTCACGTCCTCTCTGCATGTCCTCTCTTGATTTCACAGACAGTATCGGCATCCTGGGTCACACTGACGCTGACTCTGTGGTCAGCAACGGAAAAGATCCTTCCTTAGAAACTTACCAGGTTTATCAGTAGCGTAAATTCATATTATCGTCACAACCCGGTCTCATCTCGTGTTCCTTCTGACCATTTCAATATTACTGAACCTCATAAATTTCACAAGAGTTATCCTCAGTGTAAATTTTAAGGCTAGCACCAGACTCTGCAAAAATCTGTGGTGAACAGGCTGTTTGTCAAGAATTTCACTTATATCTAAAACTCCAGTAATTTCGATGCTCACAAATGGAGCACAGAAAGGTTTTCATGTTTTGTTCCTACAAGTTTCTTGGAATTTCAGAGGCAATGGGGTTGTCTGTCTGAGCTATAAAAATCTTTCTCCCTAGCATTAGAATACTGATTTTTTTCTCCCCAACTTATCTACCTCTATTGTCTAACACCTACAGTAGGTGTGATTATGGGATAAGGTTCAACTGAAAATGCTATAACATGCTTTAAAAAACATGTTTTGTTTTCAAATAATCTCTACATAGTGCATTTTGATGGCTTTAGTGATACGTTTATGCCTGTTTCTTTTTTTACACAGTTACTGTGGTGTATTTTTTCCATAAAGAATTAAAAAATAAAATCAAAATTTATTTGTAAGTCATGCTTATTGGGATTTAATTATTCACCTCAAAATATTTTATTATTGTGTTATGCACTGTCAGGCTATCCGTTTATGCATTTTTTTTGTCTAAATGTATTTATGAAGGAAATACATTAGATTATGTTTACTCATTTTTCCACTTGGTTTTTTTTAAGTGGTTGTTACGAAATTTGATTTTTTTAAATGGGTGATAATGTTAATCTTTTCATGTGTTCTTTTCTGAGTTTTAAATTCTGTATTTTTTTAAAATTCCCTATTCTGTTTAAAACTAACACACCTCCTGGCTAATGTTCAGTGTTTGTTTATGCTAAATACCAAATTTTTACAAAAGGACTGGTGAAATAATAAAGTGGATTATTTATGATGAATGGAAGATGGAAATAATTCTATGATTAAACAAAGAGATGTTTCAGAAATCACAAGAGAACCTGTGGCTTATTTTTAACCTGGTTTCAGATGCACTCATAATGCCTTCCAAGTCTCTCTTGATTTCTCTTTATTCATTCCGGTACTATTATATCATTTATGCCTAAAAACACATAAGCTTCATAATCGTCCAGGTATCCATGTCATCAATACCTCCTCCATGGCATCACGTTAAAATCCAAAATTCGCCCTTGCTTTTTGGTTAGAGTTGTTTTCTCTGCAACAGGGTTGAGAACCAAAAGAGAAACCTACCCAACAGGAGGGGCCAAATTTAAGTGATCTGAATTTTAGGCACCCCCGTCATATTTTCAAGGGACAGAAAAGACAGAGCCTTGGAACACCTTTTCCAAGCACAGTGTTTCTTTACGAGCACCTTACCTTGTGTAGAATTCTGTATTTGTGTCTTCTTCTTTGGCTGTCTTCCTGGCTTAGCAATC
Source organism: Neomonachus schauinslandi (assembly GCF_002201575.2). Lineage (NCBI taxonomy): Eukaryota > Metazoa > Chordata > Mammalia > Carnivora > Phocidae > Neomonachus > Neomonachus schauinslandi. The sequence goes on from NC_058404.1 coordinate 80,512,272, forward strand.
CTCTTCTCCCTGGCAGGCTGTTGGAAATGCCATCCCCTCAATGAGGCTTTCCTGCCCGCCCCCCCCAACTCCAAGCCAGCATCAGACTTGCTCCCTGTGACATACCCTTAGAACTTTTCCTTCAAGTTCTGAAACCTTTGCCTCATCTGATCATGACATTGCATATGTCTCCTACAGTGTGGCCCCCATTTCTGTTTCTCTGCAGTGCCTAGCACAGTGCCTGGCTCAGAGCAGTAACCAAAAAATGCATGTCAATTTTCTCAATTGTGATCTTAATAAGTAGGACATGAACCTTCGAAATTATGAGAGAGCACTTCCCTACATATAGATCACTACTAGTTTACAAGGAAAACTGACTTCTTTACTGCTGTTCCTATCTGAATAAGACTGGAGCTGCGTCGTGCTACTCAAGAGAAATGCATTACTTCATAGTGGTGTAAATACGAACTCTCCAAGGTGACATTGCAGGTGTGAAAAGCAAACAACTTTCATCTTCTCTGCTCTGACAGCACAGTAAACCCTCAATAATTCAGGCTACATCAGGTTGGGTCAATCGGAATTAGTGACTAGTTTATATGCATGAAAAATAAAGAGTTTCCCTTGTAGAAGTTTTAACATACTACAAAGAGTAGATACAGATTATTATGATTATCATCCTATCATTGGTTTGTATATAGACATAAATGAAAGGTCTTATAAGAGTGTATTCTCTCTAGCAAGCCAACTCATCTTATTTACACTATAGGACAGTTTCTCAAATGTGAGTAAAATAGAACCTCATTCAAAGGGAAAAAAAATTTCTCATAGACCCTGGAAAACTCATCTACAGAGCCAATTCTGAGAAACTGCATTAAACAGTATACGACCGTAACTAACAATCCATCAGGGCCCATGTGCTTGTGGACACAGGCGAGGACGAGACCCATGAAATCACAGCACGATTCTGAGTCATAGATGGTCCCCTGGATGATTTCAACAACTCAGAAATTCCAGACAGCCCAGGGTTTCTGTGAGACCAGGCCTTAGAGTCCGCTGACAGGAAAAGACAACACACTGAAGAGATCGATCCTGGCCTCAACCATACGCGTGGATCATTCCCTCCACTATTCCAGATGTGAAATCCTTACAACATGGTTGGTTTGTACTCACTGCTGGAAGTTCTAGAGTCTGACTCTGGGTGTTCATGGAGAGCACTGTTGTCAGTGTGGCGTCCTGGGCTGGTTTTGCCAACGTGCTAAAAGCTCATCCTGTATCTTTTCCACCAATACGTGTTCACCACGACTTCCTACCCTGGGCCCCGCTCCACTGGCATCTCACGTGTGATGTGTTCTGACAGTGCCCTCGCCCCACAGCCGTACCTGAGAAGTCCCATGCGTGTTGAAGATGGAGCAAAATACCATTTTATCACTCACCTCTCTGCTTACGAAGCCAAAGAGCGTTGTGTGACATCCTAGATTTGTTACTAGGATCAAATGAGATAATCCCCACAAACAGCTTGTCACAGCACCTGCCACTTGGCAAGAACTCAATTAGCGGCAGCCATTATCATTGCCCAACAATGGATGGGACCTGGGTAAACCACGCTGGATGTGTAGAGTCAGGTGTCAGGCTCAGTTCTGCATGACTTCTAATTATGCAAAAGACCTATTACAAAGTCCATTAAATGTCACTAATCAAGTCAGGAGGTGACCAGAGCATGAGTCTTACTTCATCAGTTAATGAAGATACCTGACTCTGAATTTCAAGATGGTTGCAGCATCTATCCCTGTCTTCCAGCAGGGATAGGAAGGCCCTCCCAGCCCACCATTCTATCTGGGTCACGCCTTTTTCTGCCTACTCCTAAGAACTCCAAGCAGAAACTTTGCCCCAAAGCCCTGAGTCTGGCTAAGAACCATCTGAAAAAGCAGTTGACAGACAGAGCTGCCCCCATATTGATTCCGATTGACTAATGCCTGCCTGGGATGAGTTCTGATTCGGGGGGCTGCTCCCAGAGCAGGCACTGTGGTCACATCCCTCTCAGAGGGCCCTTCCTTGAGCTCCCTGCATCCAGGCTGAAACGTTCCCCTTCCACTCAGTTGAGTGCCACCGTGGTCCTGGCGTGGCTGGCTGTCCATTCCACACGCCCCCTTTCCACTCACCCCTTTAAGGTTAACATTCCCAGGAATTCCGGTGTCCGATTTTTCTTCCCATCCCCCACCCCCTGCTTTTCCCAGTGCCTTTCCCACGGTCCCAGCATCAGCCACCTTCTGTAAACCAGCAAGAGCTCCCAGATCAGTAGCCCTGAGTGCACATCTGACTACATTTGGACATTCCCACGTGGGTATCCTCAAGGCACCTCCAACCCCACACTCCTGAAGAAAAGCCAGCCACCTTTTCCTTTCCTTTCCCTACACTCAGTCCTCCCCAAGCCCACCTCCTATGTTGCCACAGCAACCAGGCCTGGTGACCCATCCCCCCAGACCTTCACCTCTCCCTTTTCATCTTCACTAGTCACCAAATTCTCTTGATCCTATTACAAATCTTCTCCTTAATCTCCACCTTCCTCACCCCACTGCCAGTGTCTTAAAATACCTTAAAAATGTTATTTTTTTCCTCTAGTAATACCTTTCTCCAATCTAGGGCACATTTATCAATCGCCTGCCATGTGCCAAGTGCTCTGCTAAATTCTTTACATGAATTAACCCCACTTAATCCTTAAGACAATTTTGACATTGGTGTGATTATTCCCATTTTACAGATTAGAAAGTGGAGGCTCCAAGAAACTAAGTTCCAGGTGCCACAGCTCATAAGTTGTGAAGCCTGGATTGCCTCCTGGGTTGCTGACACGGCCAGCACCTCTGTGCTAATGACTCCCCATTTTCAGGATCCCACCACAGCCCCCACCGCCATGAGAGACAATCATCGGTTATTACCAATTGCCTACTGCATTTCTTCACTTGCTATGATATCACTTATCAGGTTGTGCCGGACTATCTTTGTCCACATATCTCTCCCCCTCTAAATAATTCACTTCTTCAATGGAGGACTTTGTTTTGCTTATCTCTATAACCCTGATGACTAGCAGAAAGTTTGCCTGATATTAGGGACCTCAATAAAGGTTTATTGAATAATGAGTCAACCTATAAAGCCCTCCAGATTACTTTTCTGATTCTGGAGGGCAGATGTCTTCAGATTATGAAACACTATTTTTGGAGAGTAGCATGTGACTCAATTATCATTCAGTGAATGGAAAGCATCATGTGAATCAATCTACAAATGCTTCTGAAAGGACTCTTTTTTCATGAAAACAATAAAAATAATAATGACAGTTTCAAGGCCAGAGTATCTAGACCTCAGTATCCCTCCCGATGCACATTCCTTGTTTTGCCATCCGCTGTGGGAGCCATCTCTCTGGCTGCTGTATATGCAAGGGTCCTGAGGTCAAGGTCAGACATCCAGCCTGGAGAAGCATGTAGCTTTTGGCCCCAGGCTCATCAAACAGACCCTGACTCTCTGCCCTTCGTCTGCCTTCTGCTTCTCACTCCTCCGGGACACACATGCGTCCCTGCTTACCCTCCTGGGACATTAACCACTCAGCCCCAAATGCTAAGTGAGGATCCAATCAAAACTCAACTGGCGAGGAGAATGCATGGGCAGATGCAAGAGAGAGCACTGGGCCAGGCATAACAAGGCCAGGCAGGCCAGTTATTGTAAAGGGAGCCCTACATCAGGGCCTTTTACCTCTGGGTCACTGGTTCAAATCCAGCCAGGCCTCGGCTGACAGAAAATCATTACCAGCTCTGTGTCAGGTTGCTTGACAGATGGAAAATGAGTTTCTGTCTCCGTCCAGCCGGCAAGTGTCCACATCACACTTGGCACTAAGCAGCTCTCGACTCTGTGGAGACAGAGGAGAAGTCAGGCGACAGTCACCCTGGGGTCAGGCAGGTCTCTGAGGTCAGGCGAGCCTGCCTTTCAGCGTTCTCTGCGTGCGGGTCTGACAGCCTCCTTGTCTCAGCCTTTTCATGAGCACTTTATTAATCTGCTTGTACTTTTTTTGTCTGAAGACATTGTTTAACAAGTCGTTTGAAGTAATGGAACAGCTGAGAAAATCTGATTCCGTGGCATCGAAAGATGAGCAGCCAAATTATAACAGAATAATATCTAAGAGGACATTTTTTTCTCCTTGGTTGGGCTGGGCCAGGCCAGGCTGGGCCGGGAGCCCTGGGCTGCTGAATACGTCCAGCGGAAGGGGTGGGGCTGCTGGGCAGGGTGGGCTGGAACCACAGGCTTCACCCTGAAGCTCCCTAGATAAGGGGCAGTGGGAGACAGTTCCCTCTGGGGCATTTGATTTTCCTCTCTTCTTCCCTCTTAAGAGCATCAAAGCCACTGGTCTAAAGGCATTTCAAGCTTAGAAGAATCCTCCTTCCCTTCCTTGCGGAGACTAGCTCTGCCAACCCCTCGGAAGGGTGTCTACCGTCAGACACCCACACACTGGGCTTTCCTCATCACAGCCACGTAGGAAAAATTCACACCCAGCACCCTGGTGGTTCTGAGAAATGCAGAGCATAGTCTGACTCGGCTGCATATTTCCCAACCTCCTCCCCTTCACAGGGGCTGAGAAACCTGTCAGCGCTGTGCCACTCTGGGGCCGTCCTTGGAGAGCTTCACCATCAGCGGTGTTCTTTTTAACTCTTTCTGGGATTGCCGCCAAGTTGCATCCCTCCTGGGTCATCCAGGAAGCCCCCAGTCCTCCCAAGACTGACTGAACAGAATGAGCCCATTCAGCTATTTAGATCCATCCCCAGCGAGTTTGCTGTCTGAGATTCCTTGGCCAGCATGGGGCACACTGCGTGGTCCCCTCTGTTGACGCTCTAGAGTGTGGGAGCAATGGGTCCCATGATTCTAGAGTTCACCTGGCTTGTGGCAACCTGGCCAAGGCATATGGAGGGACCTTCTGAGCCATCTCTGAGAGCAAAGAACCAGGGAACCCATAGTCACATTTCTGTCCCTGGGAAACCCACTTTCCCCCTCCTTTCTGTGTCCCTCAAACTCTGCTTGTTAAGACAGGAGCCTGAGGTCCCCAGACCTGAGCTTGACCTCACCTCACCTCTTATTTGGTTGATCTGGGGAGGAGAGACAGGAGCACAGAGAAGAGCACAGGGCTCAGGACCACCATGGCACCTGCCTCTCTCACTTCCCCGTCTTCTTATCCTCTCCTCGGAGATTTGTGAAGCAGAAAGGAGCCCCGTAATGCCCAATTTGCATTTTTCATTCTGTTCCCTCTCTCTGTTGGACACACCGGTATTATCAAATAGAGATGACCCCAGTTGTATCTGTTGTTGTTCACATATACCAGCAGTTTTAATATAGATTCCCTGCTGCATCTGAATTTCTGTGAGGGCTCTACCCATATGTGCAGTCACTGTTACAGCATATGGTGTTACTTTCCTTGACAAACCGGACAGAAGCTGGGTTTTAAAGTTCTGTGCATGTGTGTGCACGTGTGTGTGTGTGCACTCTTGGTTTTAGTTACGAAGTCATATATCCTCATGGAAAAAAAAATCGGAATGGAGTAGAGCGAGAGCGGGGTCTGCAGAGCCCGCTTGGGAGACCTCTGCCCCCCAGCCCCTCTGCTCTTCGCTTCTCCGACTCCCTCCACCGCTGCAGCCCCGAGCCCACAGGGCGGCCCTTCTGAGTCGCCTGCAGCCGCCTAGCTTCTCTGCAGAGCCCTCAAGGCTACTTTCAAATGCGGCCCCGCGCCCCCTCCACAAAGAGGAATGGAACATGAAGAAGCCTGCAGCACAAAACCCAGGGACGGAGAGAGGTCTTTTGAGGATTGCTTGTCTGCTCACGTGTGGGAGGGCACAGAGGGGACAGGGTCAGCAAAAGGGAATGGGACAGACACCGGCCTGCCAGGCTGGGCCTGAAGCAAGCTGTGGTCTTGGGCCCTTGGACTAGCCCTGATCTTCCAGTACTTGAGACACCCCAGGGAAGGGCCCTCCCTGCTGCCCCCGCCGGAGCTGCGCGAAGCTTCCACCCCGAGACACTCGTGTACACAAAAAGAAGCAGATGCCTTTGTGCTCTCTGGCTTCCTTCTCTAGCTGTGCTTCTGGAAGGATGAGGACGATTTCCAAGTGAAGGCCGAGGGCTTGCCTTGACATTTAGAGAGGCTGTCTTTGCGGAAGGGCGAGACGCAGCATCCGACTGGTCGCCAGCGCTGAGCCAGGCACACAGCAGATGCTCTGTGAAATGTTACGTGGAAGTGAACTGCTTCCACCCCCAGTCCCACCACTGCGCTGTGTCCTTCTTGAAAACACCGCTCCCCCCGAGTCTGGTTTCCTGCTCTGAAATGGGGGTGAGGATGGCACCTCACAGAGCTGTTTCCAGGATGGAATGAGGTCACTCACATAAGGGAATGACGTTAACTCCAAAGGGTGACAGGAATGTCAGAGATGGGAGAGCGGAGTCCTGTGTATCAGATGTGCCCCCAGAATTGAGGTTTTAGGGCTAAAAGCTGCTCTGATGTACCCACTGACGTTATTCTATTCTCTGGCTAAGAAAATTGTAAGAATAATCCTTCCCCACTCCTCCCCCACCTCCACCAATGGAACTCAATGGAGCTCAGTGGAGCTATTTCCTTTTGGGTGGAAAAAATATTTATTTTTCTAACACGGGCTGTATGAAAAAGAGCAGGGGGAAGGCTGCTCACCACCGCCCTGGACAGCCCTGGCTACACAAAATATGCACAGCGTCCTTCCAGCACCGAGACTTGGTCTTATTTACACTTATTTACATATCGAGCGAGATCTCCATGGCTGCCTGCCCGGAAGCCCTATTTTTCATTGTTGGCTACCCAGCTGCCCCCTGACCCTTCCTGGCACTTTTCTGAGGATTTCCGGCCACTGCTAGCCTGTAGGGAAGGGCAGCAGATAGGCTCCTTGGAGGGGAGCTCAGCAAAGGCTGAACTCCCCCAGAGGCCCCGAAATTCAGCATCTCACAGCCCCCTTGGCAAGGCGATTCCCAGTCTGCTGGGGCCGGTCCCCCACGGAGCAGAAGGGGGTTTGGGCTCTGGCTGGTGGGCCAGCTTAGCAGCTTGGCCGGCTGCATCCCATGTGGACAAAAGGACAGGGGAAGGGGGAAGCAGCTGCCGGTTCGCTTCCCAGCTTCCCTCTCTGGCTGCGCTTCTAGGAGAATTAGGAAGAGTTCCAAGTGAAAGCAAAGGCCTGGGTCCGAAATTTAGACAGACTGGGTTTTTTTCCTTCTTCTTTTTAAAACACGGCATTTCCTAGACAGAGCAATAAAATATATATTGATAAATATTTTCCAAGAGTGCCCTCTAGTGGAAATCTAGAGGCAGGAGCACATTTTAGGAATAAGTGACTTGGATCCCAAACTCCCGGAAAAAAATAAAGTGCATTCAAGCGAGACCTCCTTCACACGTGATCTGAAAACATATCACGTTTCTCCCACGAGGCCATAAAATGTCACATGGCCTTAATTGGAAACGAAGGCTACCTTAAGTCTTTAAAACGAAATTGTGCTCTACTTTTGGAAGTGGAAACCGTCATGTTCTATGGACGGTATTTTGAAACCCCCAAGTGCAGAAAAAGCGTGTGGAACGGGACGACGAAAGAGAGTCACTGGTCGCATTCCTAGGCTGGCACGTGTTGCTGGCTGAGCGCTTTTATTTGGGCTGTGGGGGAAGCCAAGGCGGCAATAACGTCCAGCCTCAAAGGCCACACACACTGCTGGGTTTTTACCTCGGAGGATGTGGGACAATGAGTCATTTGTGCCTCTTCCTGGTTCTTCCTGGCCAAGGTCAGCTTTCCCACTGGAACCGAGCAGCTTGGCGCGGGGCCCGAGCCGTCTGGAGCCTCTGAATGGTGCAGAGCCCACGGACGGGGGGCGCCCCCACCGCGCTCCTGGGGTGGGCGGCCCAGGTCGGGCTCCCAGGCAGCCCCTGTCCAGTCGCAAAACCTCACTCACCCTGCTCAGTGTAGCAGCAAGGGCCTCCTCGTGGAGGCCGGAGGAAATCATCAGTCCCAAATAAAGGTTCCCCGGGGCCCCATTCTGTGAGAGGGTAACTCGAATGGCTTCTGACCATTCTCATCCTTGCTGGTGAGCTTGGCAAAGATGATTCACTTCTATCTGCTTGGGTGGATTCCGATTCATCTCGTAACCACTGCCACTACCAGTGGTGAGGAAAGAGCTGCCGGTCATTTATTTCTCCATTCAACAAATGTATTTTGAGCACCTCCTCTGTCTCAGCATGTTCTAGACTCTGGCCACCAAGGCAGACAAGGCCCTGATCTCGTGGGAATTACAGTCCAGGGTGGAGATGGATGACCTACAAGATACCGTGTTGAGCCTCTGAAGGGAACTAACAAGAGTTAATTGAGTGAGTAGCAAAGGACCGAGACGGCACACTGATTATACCTCCGACTGAACGTGTTGCTTCGCTAGCTCTTTCCAGTGGCACAGTCTGGCCTGTGTCCTGAAGAGACGCCGGGGAGATGCTCCTCCACCAAACCAGCTCAGATCTCAGCCCACACCCCAACCTTCCTCCTGAGCCTCCCTTCCCGCGGTGCCTCTCCTCCCGTAGCCCAAGGGACAGGTCTCCGGACTCAGAGAAAAGATCGCCCTCCACTGATGCGAAACGCATCCCTGACCAGACCTCGGGCAGGAACAGGAGGGAAGAAAAGGCCACCAGAAGTGACCACTGACAGTTCCTCGGCTGTGGGCGGGGAAAGATAATAACGCACTCAGCTACACGCAGATGGCAGTGTGCTGATAGTTCGAGCGCAACGACGGATAAGGGCATATGCCCACCCGGATGAAGTGTGTGGGCAGGCCTCCCTGAGAAGTTTACATTTAAGCGTCTATTGTGTGCCAGCTATTTACCGAGTCGGAGTTCGAGGATACAAAGATAAAGAAAAGTGCTTCCTGTACCTTCAAAAGGTTCGGAGCCCCATGGCGAAATAATAATCTCCTAGGATTAAAACAACAGGATTTCAAAATAGCCCTAAGGTCTATCACTCACAATAAATCTGCCAAGTAATTCATGCCCCATTTTAGAGATGTGGAGACTGAGCTATGGGATATGAAGGACCTTCCAAAGTGGAGCTCATCAGTCACACTGTCAAGTTTGGGCTAAGGCCCTTCCTACCTCCCAAATATTTTATTTTTTTTTCTTTCGTACAGCATGTTGCTTGGTGGAAATGGGGATGAACCGTGAGACCCAACGTCTCTCTCAGCCCAAAGGTTTCATGGGGGCACACTGCACCGTCCCACGTGGGTTAAGAGAACACTGCCCTTTGCCCTTGTCTCCCAGCACCTGGCTGAAGGACTCTTCCTCCATCTAGAGAAATAGGTTTCTTAGAGCAGTTCTGTTCAGCCGAGTTCTCAGCCCCAAGGACTTACGGGAAGTATTTTGAGGAGGAAGGACAGAGGGACAAGCAAAGGAGAGATGATTGAGCTGGACGTCTTTCACCCCAAAGTACCTGTGCTTGGATCCGTCTATGTATGGGGCTTCCATTAAGAGCAGATTCTTTTTGAAAAAGGAATTCTGGGGCGCCTGGGTGGCTCAGTTGGTTAAGCGACTGCCTTCGGCTCAGGTCATGATCCTGGAGTCCCTGGATCGAGTCCCACATCGGGCTCCCTGCTCGGCAGGGAGTCTGCTTCTCCCTCTGGCCCTCCCCCCTCTCATGTGCTCTCTCATTTTGTCTCAAATAAATAAATAAAATCTTTAAAAAAAAAAAAAAGAAAAAGGAATTCTGAAGATAGGGAGAAAGGGAAAGAGGTGGATTGGGGTCAGGGGCTGGGTGTAATAACCTTCATCTTGGTGTTGGGTCTAGGGCCCAGCTTGGAAATCGGACGATATCGCCACCCTGCCATTTGGCCACTCCATAGAGGCAGGGACCATGCCTTTCCTCCCTCGGTATCCTGCACCTTTAATACAGATTCTGCCACGTGGCGGGTGTTCAATCACTGTTTACCTAAGTGATCTGAATTAATTAATCTGAATTAATTCAGGCTTCAATTAAGTCTCCAGCTTGGGCGCCCTCCCTTTTTACTCCTTAATGTTCAACCTCTCATCTTCCGAGTCAGTGGCGACCATTCCCAGAAAGGGCTGGAGATACGACAAAAGGCTTTCCTCCAGGATCCAGGGGAAGCCTTCAGGAAGCAGGGCCCATGGACCTAGCACAACATGGACCATGCTGCCTCCCCGGGGCTATTCTACAAAATAATTGCTGGTCCCATGGGTACTTCTGCTTTACACTCAGGAAGAACTGGGAGCATGCTGCATGTCTGCTCGCGCTGGAACAATGAGGCACAAACATGAGCCTGGGGCCTGGGAGGTAACTCCCTCCACAGATGCCTTGAATGGCCTCATACAGACAGACTAGTTTCTCTTGCAGAAATGCCTTGTTTCACCCATAACCTGTTCATGCACTGAATCTATATTCAAGTTCTGCTATGTGCCAGGCACTGTGCTAGATGCTAGGGGATATAGCAGAAAACAAATACACAAGAATCCCTGCCTTTATGGAGTTTATATTCTTCAGAACCTAAAACAGCAGTTCTCAGCAGTGGCAGCATATTCAAATCACCTGGAAAGCTTTAATAACTATGGACGTCGGCCCCACTCCCAAGAAGTCAGATCTAATTGGCTTGGGATCCCGATGTCAGTATTCATAGCTAAAAGATTTGGGGCTAGATGAGAGGAACTCTAAAGGTCTACGGAGAAGCTTCTAGTCTTTCCAATTATGCAATGAGCCAATCTCCCTCCTTATTACTTATTGAAGTTACTTATTAATATTTACTTATTCAAGTTGGACCTTTCCCCTCGCATCAAGCTGTGGGAGGAAAAGGGAAAACGTACAACTTGCTTTTTGTTTCCTCCAGAATTTCACTACAGCCTGTGTGTCTTAGCTTCCTGCATCAGGTGTCTTTTCTTCTGGAAGCCGAGACTACCAGCTCAGGTCCTGAAACCTGACTGTTGGAGATGGGCAACCTGTGTCTTGCCTCTGCCTTCTGTCACCCTGGGCCACTCATCACTGCCCCTGGTTTTTCCTCTTCTCCTGGACTTCCGTTTCTTTGTTGCTTGGTCCCAAGCTCTTTTTGTGTCCACCTCTTAGATCCGGTTGCCTTCAGTGTTCCTGATGGTTCTGGAAGGTAGCAGTGATGCCTGAGCTGGAGATAAGAGCCTCTCCTCCTCAGTCCCTCCCTCTCTAATCTCATGCAGCGTCTCTCTCTCTCTCTCTCTCTCTCTCCAGTCCTCTTCACCATTCCCACCCCCTGAGCGATCCCTTCTCCTGCCCCAGTGCCATGCTCCGCTTAAGCTTCATCTCCACACCTCTGCCACGGGAGCGTGCGACCTGCAGCAGAGAGGGGGCGGCCTGTCATCAAGCACGTGGGGCTGGAAATTGGACCTTGCGATCCTCCTCCATCTCCACCCATGCCGGGCGGCCACCAGGTCTGGAAAGTGCCTCCTCCACAAACATTAAAGAGAGAGGAAAACAGGTTTGCTTGTCTGTTTGTTTTTTAATACCCGGAGGAGTTGATTTGCAACCCCAGAGGGTCTGGCCGAGTGGGGGCTGAGCTTAATCAGAGGGCTCGGGCTTACATAATGCCCTGCAAATAATAATAATAATAACATAATAGTACTAATGCTTGTGCTACATTTGGAGCTTGAAATGATCAGTGACATTTCCCCTGATGAGGTTAAACAGCCTGGCTCTCGAGGCCGCACATTTGCATAATAAAGATCAGAAGTCACTGCCTACTACATCTCTCTCAGCACCGGGCTGCCTTGTGTCCTTGATTCAGGGACACCGAATCCTAATGTACTTCCATACGCGGTCCTGTGCAGTGATTCTAATCTTTGGCTTGCATGTGAAATGTCAGCCTTTTTTTTCTTTTCTTTTCTTTCTTTCTTTTTTTTTCTTTTCTTTTCTTTTTTTTTTTTTTTTTTTGTGAGTTTTATTTTTTTTTTTTTTTTTTTTGTCTGAGAGAACAACAAATTAGGTTTCTAAATGAGAAGGTACTGGCTGTAATGGATAATATAATCTGAAAATGCAGAGGCAACATCTGTGACCCGTGGTGCTAACCTAGCAAGCTGTAGTCTATTTTTCCAGCCTATCAGTTGATAGGAAAACTTCACTTTAGATATAATAATCATTAGTCAAAATGGATATTCCCATTGGTTCCTTGCCTCTCACACAACCTTGCCTAGCCTGACTATAAATCAGGAAAATACATTCTTTAATATCCAATGGAATGTATCTCCAGGCAGCCTCTTTCCTCCATAAAGTAACAAAACACTTTGCAGAAACCGTCCATCATCAGCTGATGGATGAAGATCCTCCGCACGTGCCATTTGAAGGAAGGAAAAGCAGAGACCAGAGGAAAGAGGACAGTAAGTTCAAGATGGTGGCTGTAAACCAGAGAAACATCTTCTAGTGGTGGCTGTTAGCTGTAACTGGGTAGTGGGACAATGACAGCCAGCACCTTCACTATGTGGGCCCATGGGTTCCTTTTCCCTTTGTCTGTCTTCTCCCCCTAGCCTGGGCTGCGGCCTTGTCCCAGCCCAGCAGGTCAGACCTTGGCCCAACCCACCATAAGTGACCAGTCCCCACGTCCCATCGTCCTCCTGGTTCTAATGGCAGATGCAGATTAATCATTCCAGGCATTTTTCTGCTTGATTCCAGGCTCTCTCTGGGTCCATTGAAATATTTACAGCACCCAGCATGCTCCAAGAAAACAAATGATCTGCCAAGTGTGTTGGAGAGAAAAGTGGGTTAGAAGTCAGGATGGAAGGAAGGAGTCCGAGGACGGCCCTATTTGTTGTTTCACTGTGAGCTCTCAGCGGCCTTGTTCTTCTCCTCACCTATAAAAAGGAGGTGTTTTTAATGAGTTTTAGCTATGCTTATTGGTTAAATTTCTGGGGCAGTGCCTCAAGGTGAGGGGAAAGCGAGAAAGGGGGAGGTAAAGAAGAAGGGAAGATATAACATTAACGAGAGTATCCAGCTTTTATTGTTCTATGTAATGAAGCAAAGTTAAAAGTTCAAAACCACTGAGTCAGATGACCTTTAAAACCATTCCTAATTTTTGAACCCTATGTTTCTCTATCTCGATACTGCCCACTCCATCGCTGAATGTGGAAATGATTTAGGAAAAGGCTGCTTCATCCTTGGGCCTGCAATTGCAACTCTTAGTTACTACACCAGCAGTCCCCAAGTGGAGGCGGTTTGGGCCTCCAGTGGACATTGGACAATGTCTGGGGACACTTCTGGTTGCCACAACTGGGGAGGAGGGAGCTACTATCATCTAGTGGCTAGAAGCCCGGGATGCTGCTAACCAAAGCACACGGCAACCCCCACAACAAAGGATTATCCAGCCCAAAATGTGGAGCGTGTGGAGGCTGAGAATCCGTGTGCCAGACTATCTAAACTGAGCCAAGTGTGCCCACAGGTGAGCCTCTTAGAAAGACTCTACTCAGCTTTCCTCCTGCCCCAGCTCAGATTGGGAGGGTTAAGTCCATTCTCAGCTTCTCCCTGCCAAGAACTTCCTGAGTCTTGGATCTGAGACACAGGACATTCCCTGCCCTGGAGACCATGGCCCACAGAGTTCTCACTCACCTCTAGACAGCAACCTGCACCTCCTGATGCCCATGCGCCCTAGGCCTGCCCAAGGTGCTCCATATTCAACTTCAGCCCAGACCAAGGCCTGGGGAGAGTAACACGAATCTTGAACTTTTCATTCACTCATTTAGCAAACATTTATTGATTACTTACTTTGTATGAAGAACAACTCTAGGTGCCGGGGGAATAGCAATGAGAAAAACAAAGTCTCTGCCCTTATAAAACATCCTAGTCTGGTGGAGGCAGAAAATAAACACACAAATAAATACCTAAGACGCAGGAGGTGATAAGTACCATAAATATTCTAAAGCCGGGAGGGGCATAGAGAGTGAGAAGAGATTGCAATGGCCGGGAGAGCCTCTCTGATAAGGCAACACTGGAACAAAGCTCCGAAGGCTTGTGGATGTCTGAGGGGACGGGGTTCCACAGCAAGAACAGCCAGAGCAAGAGAGCTGGGAACCTAGCGGTACCGCGTTCAGGGAGCGCGCAGGACGGCGCCGCGGAGGCGGGGAGCCAGGAAGAAGGTGGGCGGGGCGGGGGCGGGGCGGGGGCGGGGCGGGGGCGGGTCTCCCTGTCAGTCAATCAGATGTTCACACTTCACTCTGAGAGCGATGGAAAGCCACTCGACAACTCAAGAGACCCTGCGGCCTAAACGGATTTATGTTTTCAAAGCAAAAAGGCACAAAGCAAACATCCGACTCCAGACCTCAGTGGTCCTGGCAGCTCCAACCCAACTGTCAACGGAACGGGGTCTCAAAATGTTCACATTTCCTTTCTGCATGTAAAGAACAGAATCACAAACGAAACTTCAGACATCCTTTTATCATAAAGGCCCTCCTGATATTCTAAACCAGAGGCGACTGTTCCTGGTTTTACAACCCCCTAAGGCCCTCCACCTGCAGATGGAGCAAAGTTCTTCTGAAGATGCTCTCAAGTTTGATAAAACAAGGAATGCAAATTCATTTCATTTTGAGTAAAAGAAGTTCCTTGCCACACGCCACTTTTAGAAGAAGGGGATAGGTTGGGGTGGAATGAAATCAAATCACAGAGACTGTATTCCAGAAGAGCTGGGATCACTGATAAATGCCCGAAGTCCAAGAATGGGAGAGGGTATATCTGTAATTTATTCATAAATTGCCAGCCATCTCCAGACAACTTTTCAAATAAAACATGACACTTGTTTAAATATTTACTGGTTTGTTGACCCATTTTTTTTTTTGTCGTTGTTGTTAATTAGAGTTTTTTTCTTTAAAGGAAACAAACATTGTCACAACAAATTAAAACCAGACAGCCTCAACAGTGGGATAGCTCAGCCAGGCTATAGTCGAGCATTAAGTTGTGAGTTAGCAAAAGTGTTGTACCCAAGGGGAGAAATCAAGTAGAAAAATCAGAAAGAGCCTCTCAATGTATAAAGGTTGAGGCTCATCCCTACTCTCGATCTGTGGTTATTAACACAATTGATTTGTTTGAAATATAAAGAGTTTTGAAAATATAAAGACTTTCCAGCAATTGTTCTTCTGTTCTTTTCCCTTAAATGTGTATTTAGGGAAGTGGCTGGCCAAAAAACCCATAGCTGTTCCTACAAAACAAAAAAGCTATGTTAAGATGTTGCATTTGAGTCCTTTGCCTTTTTTTTTTTTTTTTTTTTAACTGGTAATGGCTTTGTGCTTTAGTAAATGCCTTCAGGTTAACACTTCATACTGGCTCCCCTCTGGGGCTTCTCTGAAGCCAGGCTTAGAGGACCTTCAAGTTCACAGTAACAGAGGGGTTTTATGTCTCATGACTGCAGGTCTATGGACTCCACTGCCCCTGCCAAAGAAGAGTTTCCTCGGAAAGTCTCAGCAAAACGTCTGACCCCCAGCAGGAATTGTAGCCAGTGGCCACGATGACAACTTGCGCCGGGACCACCTCCATTCGCTGGGTGGGGAAGCGGGGCCACGGGGGAGAAGGTGTCCTGAAAAGGGAATAACGTTTTCGGTGGTCACAGAGTCTAAATGGACTAGATTTAAAGATAGTGTTGCAGCTGCAAAGTGACATTAAGTAGTTTGTCATAGCTGGCTAAAGGTTGAACGTGCATTTACTCTGCCTGACAACCGAAAGAGGTAAAGAATTCTGTTTTTCTCTGATGAGGAAGCGGAAACTCAGAGGTCTGGCTGACTCTTCTGCCACACTTCGCTATTTTGCCCGGGGAGCCGGAGAAGAGGGAGCACCTGACCCTGAGATTTCCCTCACCTCCTTTGATGCCTTGTAGGGAAGGTGACCCAGGGCTCCTCCTGGAGATGAACACCCCCTCCTTCTACGCTCACAGAAGCCCCTCGGCAGGCCGGCAGTCTAACCAGAGAGGTGAGGTGGTGAATTAAAGATAGCTTCAAATCCTTTGCCACTTCTCCCATCCAAAAGCAAAATTCATTGCCCTTCCCTTTGAAGACAGAGGGCTGGCCCATGACTTCCTGTAACCACTGGAAAGTGGCAGAAGTGAAACCATGTTACTTACAAGGCCAGGCCTGAAGAGCACCCCCAGCTTCTGGTTTTGTCTGCTTGGAAAACCCCTCTGGGAACGGTGCTATAAGAAGCCATGAAGAGAAGGAACAAATTGCTGCCCACACTCATTGACAGCCCCGGGTGAGCCCCAGCCAGCAGCCAGCACCAACTGCCACGTGAGCAAGTCAGCTTGGATGTTCCAGCCCATTGAACAGCACACAGAGCAGAAGAACTGCCCAGCTGAGCCCAGGCAGCCCCAAACTGTGAAAGATGACAAACTGAGTTGGGCATAGTTTATTTCACAGACAATTGTGAAACAATTTCTTATTGCTGGCCAGAGGATGATGGCCAGAGGAGAGCTCTCCACTGGCGGGGTTCCTCGTCTACATCTCGGGGAGGATATCCTTGGGGCAGGGGGGATATGTAGAAGGGAATCTCCGGCCACCGGAGGAGTAGAGTACATTCATTTATTTCCACAGTATTCCAAGAACACTTTCATGTGTGAACACAATTAGCTAGGTCTCCATGCTCCTAATGAGGCTCTTGACTGAAGCCAGGGGACAGATCTGCCTAGCCCAGAATCCAGGAGGAAACAATCTTGGAATTAGTGCCCTATGAGCTAAAAGAGGCTGGAAAAAACAGCGGGATCTATCTCTTTCCCATATGCCCAGTTTTTTAAAAAATGTTTTTGTTGTTGAATTGAGATGTCATGAATGCCCCCCTCTCTTGGGCAAGTTACTGAACTTATTCTTCATTAAGTTATTGTGAGAGTTAAATGTGAAAATGTATGCAAAGTTCTTAGCACAGTACCTGTGTGATTTAGGTGCTTGATAAATAAACACCCTTTCCAAATTTATAGTGGTTTTTCATTTCCACATTAAAATGTTTTGTGACTCTGTAACAGGTTTACCTCTGAAAAGGCAGCTAATTTCTATGTGTCATATTAGGTCAGCATATTCAAAAGCTATATTCAAACCTGTTGCCTTGGCCCTACATAACGTCTGTGGGATACTTGGCTAAATCAAAGTGATCTTCATAAATCACAAGAGCAGAAAGATGGTCTTTGTCCATGATGCTGTCTTCCTTTTCTCCCTAAAAAGATGAGTAGAGGCTCTTCTTCAAACTGTGTGGTATCATCATTTTTTCCAGCCTGACCTTTGGCAAAAGGCAATATGTTTGCTGGCTGTTAGGTTACATAAGCTTCCCATCAAGTGTAAATGGATGGGAGGTCTCAGATCCATTTGCACCTGATGAAGAGGCTTGCTTACCCCACTCTGGTGTTTATGTGCCACGCACACGGTTCCCCACAGATGTGTTCAATCAAGCTCTCTAAAACTCTCCTCGCTTCAGATCAATTTCTGAGGCAGATTTGCCAGGCTTCTGAGTTTCCAAGAAGACTGAATACCCTTGCACTCACCTAATCAACTGAAGCAGAGCCAGTTTGGAAGGCTAGTTTTGAAAATGAAACTTCTTCTGGGGTGGTTTGGAGAGGTAAAGTGAGGGCTGCAGTTCTGTTTCTTGTAAGAGACACAACCCCAACATTACTTTTTTTCAAAGGATAAGGCTGACATACTGAGGAGGGACAGAATTTCTATTTCTGCAGGTTCCTTAAGGCAACAGAGGAAGCTCGGTGGCCACAGGAGTCTAGTTAATGAGCAGGTTATACAATATTCATTGTGTTGAGTTTAACTCTTCAAACAGAACGTCTAATTGTGAATAGAAAAAAAAGCAGCTAAATTACAGATGTTAAGACAACAAAGGTTGGGAAGAACTCCCTCTGTTGATAAAACTGTCCTTTCGCAGCTGCCTCAACTAACTGCTCACTGATGGGGGCCACCGCGAGTCCCTGTCCTCATCAGCTATTCTCATTAGCTCTGTTCTGGCTGAGAAACTGCAGGGTCTGAGGAGGGCTACTCGGAGGCCTAGGACGACGGTCTGCTCAGAGGACTGTTTTCTCGTTACCCACAGAGGAAGGGGTCCAGTTGTATTCTGCTTCAACCAAAACAAAACTGTTCTCCCCAATCTTCCTGACACGGACTGTCTCACCACCATCGCTCCTGGCAACAGCATCCCCAGCAGGCTCACTGAAGGACACTTCTGTCCACTTGTGGCAATACTGGGTGTGTAGACAGCAGAGGCAGGCAGCCAGGGCCATGCCCAAGGTGGCGGAAAGACAAAGCAGGATTCCCAGCCGGGGAGCCCTGAGCTGGATCCCTGAAGGGGCACTGGCTCCCTGTTGCCCAACCTCAGGCCTTGGGTTGGTCTTCCTGGGGTATCCCACTCTGCCCTCTCCATGTTCCTCAAGCACTCTGGCCTCCTTGCGCTTTGACTGAGGTGAGAAGCTGGCAGAAGGCCTCGATGCTTCTGATTGCCCACCAGCAGCAGGTGACCTGGAAGTGGCAGAGGTGTGGAAGACAGGGGTTGGGGTGGCTGCCCCAGCCCCATTCCCAGTGAGTGCTTCAGACGACCAGAGGTGCCGAGGATAGGTAAGATGGGCAGTGGACAGAGGAGGCCTCATCATGGTCCTATTAGAGGACTCCATTCTGTCCTAGAAAAGCAAAGGGGGAAAAAAAAGTCAAAGGACCTGGTCTTCTTCCAAGCTACCACTGAACTTTACACTTAACCTGTGTTTCTTAAAGAATCCCAGGCAGCAGCTGAAAACCCAGCCTTGTGCCTGCTCCTGCTCCTGCTCAGAGTAAAATGCCCAAGTAGATAGATATGCCCTTGTGATTGATGGGGATGAGGTGGCTAATGGAAACCCCACAAAGAGAGCATGGAGGCCACTTACAAGAATAAACCTAAGGTCCTTTAAGAGGCTTCCAGACCAAGATTCATGATTATCATCTCCAAGGGCAGAAAGCTTTGGGTGTCTTTTTATGCTAGGACCCATGCAAGAGGGCATTTAATCTCACTGTAGGTTCCAATAAATTTGAGTAAGAATATTACACCATGTTTTATTTTGTGTTCCTATTAAGACTTCAAAGGAATTGTAAATCAGTGAGCATGTATATTTTATATTGCCCATTGATCTAACCTCTGGAACCATACAAGGTGTTTTGAGGTCAATGTTATAAAGAGGGGTAGAGAGGTGAGGAGACAGGAATTATTGACTGAGGCTAAGTGGGAAAACAAATCACTAAAACTATCAATTTCTACAATTGTCAATAACTTCAGAGACACTGTGTATAACAGAAAGGCTGGTATTGATTGGTAAAAAGATGCTGTGTGTATATTATACCCTTGCCTCCTGCTCTCAAATTTTGGTTACTAGTCTAATAGCTCTGCTTCCCCAGCCTGGAACTTCCCACATTGGGATCAAAACACCAACCCCATCACCCACGTACAACCAGGGTTCTTACCTGTTCATGCCTATCTGAGGATAGGCAAGTTTCCAATGAATCAAAGTTTGGATCATCCTGAGTCCTAAAGAGAAGGATAGAAGGGTGAAGGGAAGACTAAGTATACAGATCAAAAAGCAACATTTCCTACCATTGCTGTGTATACTGACAAAAGCAGATTTCCTTGGAAAGGAGTTTGGGGTTTGGAGTTAGGAGCTGAAGGGAAAAGGGAGAGAGGGTGGGGAAGAGGCAAGTGAGGATAGCAACAAAGCCTCACTGAATGCTTTTATTTTTTTTATATAAAATATGTATTTATATATTATAAACTTACACATCTCTTCTATAAAACATTTTTTTTTTAAGATTTTTATTTATTTGACAGAGAGACACAGCGAGAGAGGGAACGCAAGCAGGGGGAGTGGGAGAGGGAGAAGCAGGCTTCCCGCTGAGCAGGGAGCCCGATGCGGGGCTCGATCCCAGGACCCTGAGATCACGACCTGAGCCGAAGGCAGATGCTTAATGACTGAGCCACCCAGGCGCCCCTCTATAAAACATATATTTATATCTGATTTTATTTATATCAGCATATCAGAGATCTCACCCTATCCAAGAAAGTACAGTTTCCCCAGGTGATTTTCATACCCAGCCCTTTTGGCCAGTAGCCCTTCTACAATCAGGGTTTCTTGTGCACTTAAGAATAAATATGGTGAGATCATTTGCTGTTAGATGCCAAGAAGTTTAGATTCCCTCAGCACCCCAGGGTTTGGCTTATCCCACCACCATACTGAATGGTCTACCCCTGACCCATTACCTGAGGTGGGTTCTAGGGCTGGAAGCAATGCCCTCTGGGAAGAATCTCCTGAGAGCCATGAATCTCTCCAGCCCACGGATATCCAGGGATGGTTCTAGGATTGGGTTGCTGTCCCCTCTGAGTTGCTGGCCATTGCTGACTGCAGTAGCCATGTGTGAAGATGATTGGAACAGAGTCTCTGCATCCCCAGAAAACTCTGTCACCCAAAAACTTGCAGGAAAAGGATCTAAGCTGTTCTCCTCTGCAGCTCCAGTTGGGGCAATAGCAAAGATGTTCGCACGCTGCTGGGGAAGAGCGCTGGGGGGACTGGGAGCTAAACGGAGATCCAAAGACACCACAAAAGAGAGTGAGAGCATTTTCCTTGTATTGATTAGCACAAACAACTATGGTAATGGGGTAAATATTAGAGACTTTAACGTGCCTTTAGGACAAACCATTAAGTTTGGGTTACTCAAAAGTATCAACAAAAAGATGATCTGCCCAGTAAGATAAGCCCCTGACCAAGTGGCAAAGGACTCGATTTCTAACACCTTTGTAAATAGTAAGTCTCTGACCCTCTGGACTTGTGCATTCTTAACAGTCACCACTCAGGGGAGTTTAGAAATCCCTGTGACCACTATGTTTTTTTTCTTACCTCTGCCAAAAACTGCTTCTAGCTAGAAAAACAAAACAAAACAAAATAAAATCAGAATCCCACAAATCAAAGATTTTTGAAAGTCCTAGATCTTTCCTGCCATATTATTAACAGTAAAAGTCTCCCTGGTGATGATAATGACTTGAGCCTCTGCCATGGGCAGAGTCAAGATCACTGCCCTCCACTGCCCTCCACCATCTCATTTTCCATCCGTGACTGGCCAACATGACAGCCCAGAACTTTAGAAATAGAAATTAGAAACAGTGCAGCAAATAAGGAAGCACCAGTTTTGGAGTCAGATGACTGTTTGGGTTCAACTCTCCATTCCGCTAACTCCTGGTTTGGGGCAAGTCCTCCCAGAGCATCAGTTTCTTCTTTTCCAAAATGGGACCAATAATGGTTCCTACAGCCTAGAGCTGCTGAAGGGTGAAATAAAATCACTGATGTAGAAGCATAGAGCACAGTGGCTGGCACAGGTGAACATGCAATGAGGGTTTACCATGATAACCTTAGGATGACAATGATGGTGTTTGCAGAGAAACACATTAGTGGAGGTTTCTCTGACCAGGGCTCTAACTGGGTTGGAATGCATTTCTTTTTCTTTTAGTGCCACTCTTCTCCAAAGCCTTCGTCACTCAGAAACATTGAGATTGAAGTGAAAAACAAAGAAGCCTAACGTACACACAAATGTGGCAAAAGCTCGACAGTCTTAAACTCCCGCCCAAACTCAAAATGCATTCGGACATTCCCCGCAAACTCGTTGTATGATGGGCATTTCTGTGAATGCTGGGGATGCAGAAGGGCTGCGTAGTGGCCGTTTGTTGTTCCTGAACTCAAAATCTAGAAGGAGAGACTCTTAGATGCCCAACCTTACAGATGACAGTGTGATGAGAGCTTTAAATCCAGAACTGAGAAGGCAATTACATTTGCCTCCCAAGAAGCATGGGGGAAAGTCTCACAAAGGAGATATTGGAACCTCCCCTTGAAAGATAAATAGATCATCAGGAGGAACAGCCCACTTTGAGGAAGTGTCAGAAGGCAAAACATGGAGATCATGCCTAATGGGGTTGGGTAGACCCCAACATGTCTATTGGGAAATAAGTTTGAGAAGTACAATATACTATCTGCCTAATGTGAAAATTCATAATTCATAATTTGCCCACTGCAGTCTTCTTACACTTAAGAAATCTATTTCACTTTGCTAGATGACATCCTCTCCTCCCCTCCCTCCCCCACCCCCCCATCACACTGCATATGTACACACACACTCCCTTTTTGTTTGAGAAACCCTGGGGTTTGTGCAGAGGAATGGGCAGGAAAACAGGCTGGGCCAGGAGGGCAGGAATGCGTACAGCAGCATCATGAGGAGTTTACCCAGGAGCTGCCCAGACGAGAGTCTGTCACCCTGTGGGGGACAAGGTTCCCAGCAGGGTCCCAAGATAGACTGCAGGGACAACATGATGTCACTTCCTGACACCCCACTTTTAGTCATATTCATATTAAAACAAACATGCTTGGGATTAAAATGCAACCTTTGCATGATTAAGAAAATAAAACATGAGACTTGAAACACCATGGGTTTGCAGGGTCTTCTCCAGGCCACACTGTCAGACCCTGAGGTCTTGACTCTGCTTTTAGGAGTATCTTGGTGGGAAGGTTGGGGGGAGTGGTGCTGGGCAGTGGGCAGAAGACAGTTCAGGGCATGGGCAGAGTAGGGAGAGTGGCCCAGGATAAGCTCTGTGCCTGGGTCTGCTAGACTGAGCCAAGTCGGGCATTAGCACGTTGGCCAAGAGCAAAGCACAGAGTCAAGGAAAGTGGAATTGAAAGGATTAAAGATGGGAGCTTCTGTGCAGGTGGCCTCTATGAGTGCATTTGTTCAGAGCACTTAACTAGAGATCAATAATGGAAATGAGTTCCATATCCCCAGGAATTTTCAGGTGACCACTGTATTCTGTAGCTGTGTTCTCACTGTGTTCTCTTATGTTTTGTTGCAGAAGTTCACGGACCAAAGGAGTCTCAGGTTATGTAGTGAACCAGGAAAAACTCCATTGCCATCAAAACAGCCTCTCATTCCTGATTTCTTTCTCCAACCCAGGCTGCAAAGAGCCATCTACCTACCATGGAAAGTAACAATGAAAGCTGGATGAGTTTTTATATACAAAGAAGAAAAGATCATCTCTTTCTTGTGCTCCGTGTGGAGCTCCAGGGGTCTGAAGAACCCTGCTGAGGCGTTGTGATGATTGGTAAGTGTGGGAGTGGGGGGGTGGGTTGCTTTTGTTTGGATTTGTGACAGAATCCAACTCTCCACCACAGGACCCCCCCATAATTTGTGAGGTTGAAGCAGACAAACAGCAACGGCAAGCATCCCCTCCTGCCCTTGGCCGTGAGCTGCTGTAGCTGGCCAAAGCAGGTGTTTAGTGCTTGTGTTGCAGGAACTGGAACTGGCTTCTAAGGGAACTTCTAAGGGAAAATAACATTTTTCCCAGTGTAAGTATTCAGAAGGCAGTTATAAAAATGTGATTAATTTAGGGGCTCCTGGGTGGCTCAGTCGGCTAGGCGCCCGCCTTCGGCTCAGGTCATGATCCTGGGGTCCTGGGATCGAGTCCTGCATGGGGCTCCCTGCTCCGCGGGAAGCCTGCCTCTCCCTCTCCCTCCCATAATAATGCCAACCTGGCTCTTGAGTCCCACAGCAAGCTGTACCTGGGGTGGTTCCCTCCCGCCTCCAGCCAGAGGTTGGCATCGGTGAGCTGGGCTGCTCGCCGCCATCAACGTGGGCTCCGCGGTGTGTCTGTTGAGACACAACAGATGATTCGATCCTCTCCCAGTAAATGAAATATGACTGGACAACTGACAAACTGTGGTAAAAGAAAGCAAAATGATGCGAGGGTTTGGTTTCCCTTAAATAACACCTGAAGAAGAACAAAAGTCTACATGAACAGAAAGCTGAAGAGATGATCGTATTGCCCTTGGGGTGACTCCACTCTCCTTAGAAACCAAAACTCAACTGTGGCAAATAATTAAAACAGGGAAGGATATGTCTAAATTCCCCTCCTAAATAAATACAGTCATTAGAAAACCTCATTTTGATTAAAAGGTATCTTCTTGAACTGTTCAGTCTCAAACGGTTCCGTCTTCAACTTTATTATTAGCCATTGCTGGTATATTGTTAATTGAATTACTCTGTTAATTGAAAATTTCATAATTCTGTTGTACAATTGTACAGCTCTGTTGTAACTGTAGATTCCATTGAAAATTAGAGATAAATTGTTGGTACTCTAACTGGTATTTTGAGTACTTAATGGCTTTCTTTAGTAAAAATCCCTTTCACAAACATTATCTCATTTATCCTCCCCCAATTTCACTGAGGTAGGGATTATCAGCTAGAATCATTTTGCCCAGTTTAAATATTCAGAAGGCAGTTATAAAAATGTGATTAATTTAGGGGTTCCTGGGTGGCTCAGTTGGTTAAGTCATCGGCCCTCTGATAGACCACCAGCCAAGGCAAAGAGACCTCAGGGGCTTTCGCTGGGCCCAAGAAAGTGTCTACTTTTCTGTCTGCCTCAGCCTCTGTCTTTCTCAGTTTTCCCTACTCTCCCGTGGTCCTTCTTTTTCCTCTGGTCAGAATTTCCTGGAGAGGTTGGTCAAGATGCATCTGTGCCCAGAGAGGAGGGGAAATCATGTACCCCTGAACTGTGGATAATGACAAAGAGGGGACTGGGGGCAACTTCTTTTTTGGTTACCCTCTTTATAGACTGTCTAGTTGGGGCAGTCCTCGTGACTCTGTCTTTGTCATGAGGTGGCTGGAGGTAGGGGCTGAAGCGTGCAGGAAGGGGGTGGAGAAGCTCCTTCTCTTCAGAGTGTAAGGCTCCATTACCAGGAAGCAGCACTGCCCTGGCTCTTACAGGAATGTGATGTTCCCCACAGGTTGAGCAGGGGCCTTCCACTCAAAGGACAGGTTTCTCTTCCGGGACTTGTCAGAGTGCGTGACTGTGTCAGCCTCTTGAAAACAAGCCATTGCTTTGGAATGGGGAGGAATGAAAACAAAAGTGCCAGCTATTTGATGATCAGACACTCTTCGAGCCTGAAGTAGAAATCCCATGAAATCTCGAATGCTCCTCATGGTCACTGCAACAGAAAACATCCATTCGAGGTGAGCCCTCTTGATGTGGTTCCATTTGGTGATTTTATATGGGTATTTTCAAAACTAAAAGCCTAGACAAGCACCCAGAAAGTAAAAAATTAATTAGGGGAAAAAAATAGTTGAAGTGCTATTTCACACCCAAAGTAAATTCCATTTAGATCAAAGTCATGTCAAAATGAAATGCAAAAAAAAAAACACTAGGAAAAACATGGTTTTTAAAAAATATGGTAGTTCAGAATGCCTTTCTAAGAAAAACCCAATTGCCTAAAGGAAAGGATGATTTAAAAATATTGTGAATATAGAAGAAATCCAAAGACAAATTATAAACCGAGAAAAATATTTGTAAAGATACAAAACAGCCAAATACACAAAGAGTAATGGTGAATCAATAAAAAGGTGACCAACCCCAAATTATCAAAGGACACAAACAGAAAATAAAATAAGGTCAATCATGATTTATTAAGGAGGGCACTTGTGATTAGCACTGAGTGCTATATGTAAGTGATGAATCACTCAATTCTACACCTGAAACCAATTTAACCATATGTTAACTAACTAGAGTTTAAATAAAAACTTGAGATAAAAAAGTCATGATTTAAAAAACAAGTATACCTATCATATTAACAAATTTTAAAACGTGAAATTATAACCAGTATTGATAGCCCTGTGGAAGAACCAGGACACTCATTCACTAGTGCTAGAACTATAAGCCATGCAACTCTTTGAGGGGGTAACCTAATAATATTTTCCATATTTAAAATGCAGTTACTTCTAATACATGCTACAACATGGAAGGACCTAGAAAACATTACAGTAAGTGAAATTAGCTGAATATAAAATGACATATTGCACAATTCTACTTACATGAGATACCTAGAGCAGGTAAGTTATCATAAAGACAGAAAGACTATAGAAATTACCAGGGTCTGGGAGGAGAGAGGGATGGAGATTATTATTTAATGGGTACAGAGCTTCTGCTTGAGATAAAGAAAAAGTTCTGGAAATGGATAATGGTGATGGGGTACAACATTGTGAATGTACTTAATGTCACTGAATTGTCAATTAGAATGGCAAATTTTATGTTATATATATATATATATATATATATATATATTTTAATACACACCAAAAAAGCCCAGAAATGCAGTTTCCCTTTGATCTAGCAATTTCACTTGCAGGAGTTTTTCTTACAGACATAAATAATATGGCAAACTCATTTGTAATTAAATGAGTAGCTAAAACCAGGGTCATAACTTTATAGGCTTGCTAAATGCAGCTTAGTGTCTGTGATCATTTTATTTTCCATGCATTTGAACTTTCATTAACAAACATTTGTACAAGTATTTAGTTATTATTTCAAACTGGGCATTGTGCTAGGCATTGAGCATACATCCATGAACAGGATAACATGGTCCTTACCTTCAAGGAGCTCACAAATTAGTGATATCCCAGAAAAGAAAAGAAAACTGTGTAATCCCAGCACAATAAAGTAGTAACTGACCCTCACTGAATCCAGGAAGGGCTCCCTCCAGCTCTTTATTATGTATGTTGTCTTAGTTCCAGTCACAATCCAATTATGCTTCCTTCAGGTTTTTTATTAGAATTCGGGTGTCACAATATTTTGGGTCATTTTTACAGCTTTTTCTCCCAAATACAGTGCTTTGATTCTTACCATTTTCATTCCCTTAGCCACAGAACACGGGGGTGCTGACATATTGATCCTGTCGTGCCGGGGTACCTGGGTGCCTACTGTGGTGGTTGGAGCCCCCAGAGAAGTTGCCTCCAGCTTTGAGGAGCTCCTTGCATCTGCCCCAGCATGCTCTACACATATTATCATTTCCTCGCTGTATCGTGATGTGACAAAATTTGGGAAGCTCTGTTGGAATAGCCTGAACTTCAGTTTGGGGAGTATATTGCTGTGGGGGCCAATATATACCCACATAGCTTTTCCCCACACTTAACAACAGAACAGAATGATTGGGGAAAACGATACTTACAGAGTAAATTTTATTTGAACTCATCACCTCTAACTGCCATCAAAAGAATTTAGCAAAGTCCAAAGGGGGTCGAGCCAATACCGCTGATGTGGTTGAGTTCATGCATGGCTGCACAGACGCTTTTCGGTCTGTGCTCAGCTACCACCCTCGGTACCTGGAGATTTCTTCTCACTTTTTCTGCTGGGAGCTTGGTCCAAGGTAAGGTAAGCAGGCAGGACTCTAAAATGTGTGTGTGTGTGTGTGTGTGTGTGTGTGTGTGGTGGGGATGCTCCCCTCCACCCCTAAATGCCCCAGCCCCTCCATCCTCCTGAGAGATGATTCAGAGGCATGTTTTACATGGTTTCTCAGAGGGTCCCCACTGGAATTGAGCCCCAGTTGCCCACAGCAGTGACCTGCCCAATCTCACCCTTCTTATTGGTGTCTCTCTCTTCCCTGTCTCCCTTTCCTCGTCTGTACTTCCTGGAATCACCTCCCAAATAAACTACCTGCCCTCAAGTTCTCTCTCTGCTCTTCCAGGCACCCAAACTAAAATAGCAGGAAATACTCCTCACTCTGCAAATAACTTTAGTTTTAAATAATGAGAAACAAAAGCCTAGTTCATACACACACACACACACAAAACATGAAGTTTGTTCAGGATAATTATATTTATATCTTATAAGAAGGACAGATCATTTTTTTATAATAATGCTATTTGTGCCTTCTTGTAAAAATGAACATCAATATACAGATTAGTTATGTGGTTCTCGTGATACAAATATTTCATGCTTATCTTGGGCTAAATAACTGCTTCTTAGGATTAAGTCGAACTTCAACGGAGGAAACTCCTGCTTGGGACAAACACAGCTTGGAATTTGTCAGGAGGGCCCAGGGGGGTCTTTCAAAGCCTCTCCCATACATACCTGGAACTGTGTCACCCGGTGAGTAGGAAGACCTGCCGGTGTGAATGGTGATGTGGTGGGTCTGTGGGTCCTGAGGCTGGGCTTGAATGTGCTTGGGCTGCATATCCTCACAGGCCCCTGAGCCAGCACCATGGGAAAAGGCAGCTGAGCAGGAAGCCAGGCAGAGGGCCACACAAGACCAGCCTCCGAGGGCGGCCGAGACCCACATCCCGCCCTTTTTCAACAGCTTCAATCCAGATGCTGTTTAAGAAAACGATATGACATCCTTTTGAATGTGACTGATCTGAATATACAATGCCTTTAAACCTGAGATACTGCTAGTGCTGCCTCCCCAGACTGCAAGGGCTCAAGGTCAAGATCAAAAAGATGTTCCAGACTGTAGGAAGTATTTCAATTTCTAAACACTTTAAAAACAAAACAAAAAACCTCTCATCTTATAATTCTCTCATAAGACCAGACTGCTTCTTTTTAAAGAGGATTTAATTAAGTCAAAGAAATAAGACCAGAAAATATTTGTATCCTGATGTGACTCTTTACAAGCTGTCTGATATCCAAGGGCTGTGTGAGCGATAATACATTATTGGTGAAGTGAGACACCCAGTATTCCAGTATGGGCAGGCAGCAAGGCATATGGTGGCTTGGCTTAATGTTTTATTGCTACAGTTGCAAAGTAGAGAGTTGAATGATACAAAATTTCTGCCAACTATGAATTAATTACTTAGAGGCAATTGTTAAATTTGCAACACTTTGGTATTTTCTTGTCCTTCCTCTTACTGACTTGTTTAGTTACTTCACTACTTTTTCACGGAGAAGATGAGCAGAGAAAGTTACACCCAAGCCCATCCACTGTGCACCTTGTTAAATTTACTGGGGGGGGGGGGGGCCTCAGGAATAGAATAAAATGATTGGATAAAATAACATTTAGAGACTAAGTTTCACTTTTGTTTGCTAGCTCTAATGTCACGGACAGAAAGAATGAGAAGTTGACTGTGTAAAAGAAGTTCTCAGAGGAGAATAATGTGAGAGACAGCAAATATGACAGGTGAAAGCCCTCTGAATAAACATTTAGGACTGTTAGGCATTTTTAAAAAGGAGTTGTTCCTTTTCATATTTTTACATACGTGGAATTTTCAAAAGTTCATCTAATATGTTGATCTAAGGAGCAATGCAAGGCAACAACAACCCTCCTCTCTAATAAGCTAGTTTTAAAATGTAAAAATAAAATACTTTGAATGTAGTGAAAGCAGCTATAAAAGCAGTGGCTAAGGAGATAATCCATACAACCAAATAATCCAATGTCATCTAACCCCATCCTGTCTTCACCCACCACCACCCCCCCTCTTACACTGACCAGATACAAGGAGACAGGACGGTGACCTATAACTCCAATCTTTTGGACCTAAGAGTCCTTCAGACAATAACTCTCTGCTGGTTTGCTTTCCATGAGGCAAAAAAAAAAGTAAAAAACCTCTCCCCACAAGGGACCATTCCTACAGTTTCCCAGGGACATTCAGAGGTAATGAACAATGAACTGTAAAAACACATTCTAAGTTGAGGGGACCCAGGGCTTTTCCATTTTCTTCCAGAAGGACCACAAGGAAATGTCCTTGGAGGCTTTGTTGATGGCAGAAGTTGGTCTCCTCTCCTCAAATCAGATCAAACAAAAGACACATACAGGGGAGAGGGGTAAAAGCCACGCCCCACAAATCCCACCCTCCCCTCCTTAAATCTTGAGGTTTCTGCTTTCCCACCAGCCCTAGTCTACCAGAACCAGGAAAACATCCACTTACCTTCAGGCTTAATGGACTGGCTTCCCCCCCTCAGAGTTGCAGAGACACATCCTTTAAACAAGTCTTTTGTTCTCTCTTCTGTTTCTCTTCTAATGGGCAGGATAGCAGCTGTTACTGCTAATCCTCAGCACCCACAGGAGCCATACCTCAAAGTCCAGATCCAGCCTTAATCGCATTGGCTTTCTCTAGGACCGCATGCTCATACTCGCACATGGTTTCCACACCAACGCTGTTCAAGCCTGTGTGAAGAACTAGAGAGAACCGGAACTGGTTTTGCCCATGACTGGCTTTGGAATCCTTCACAAGAGCCAGATGCCTTCATCTTGGTTTCCCTCCCAAGGGGAGAATGACTGAATCAAACAAATCTCAGTGTTCTCTGCTTCTTGAGTCAATGGGAGCTGAAGAAGTCATCCCTGGCTACATGGTGTATGATTCTATTAATATAACATTCTGAAAAAGACAAAAGTATATGAATAGAAACAGGTCAGTGGTTGCCAGAGGCTGGGGTTGTGGGAAGGAGGGACTTCAAAGGACAGCACGAGGGAATTTGGGGGTGATGCGACTCTTCTGGATCTGTACATTCTTGTTAAGACTCAGACTGCACATCGAAACCATACATAAATGAAAACTGTATATAAGTAAGTAGGTAGAATAAACAAAACTGGAGGTGACAGCTATACACAAGTGATCGGTGGGATATCATAAAGGAGATTAACTCCAGGAGAGCCCAAAAACCTTCATAGAAGTGACACCTGAACTGTACCTGAAACAGTGAGCAGAATTTTTATGGCAATAAAGACTGGAGAACATTCTAGAACAAGAGGAAGGTCTTGAATACTTTTTACTCCGTGTCCTGACTACTGTTCCAGTAGAGTCTCCCTGTTCAAAGTGTGGTCCATGGACCAGCAGCATCAACATCACCCAGGAGCTTGTTAGAGGTCAGTGTAG